>NW_008620976.1:213503-222488 GCF_000691845.1 Merops nubicus | reverse complement strand
ATAAATATAATAATATATAATAAATTGTACATATATGATTTACCTGCTGCACTTTCTGATCTCTTTGGTCATGGTGTTGGTGAGCGCATCTTGAGGTTCTGAGCAAATGCTTTTTTTGGAGTACAAGCTAACATGTCACTGTTTGATAATGGGAAGTTTTATGACCTACTTTCAAAGGTACTGAAGGCCCATAGAAAGGGAACCCCTGAAAGAGAATGGAAACTTCAGGTGCTTGCTGTCATCTGAAAATCAGGCTGGAATTAGGTGGTAACTGTCAGGCTCATACACTTGTCTTACCAGTGTCACTGTGTTAATCTTCTGTCACACCTTCAACAAGGAACAGTAAATAAATCATCCTGCCTGGTAGGGAATCAGGAAAGCTCTCTTTTTCCTGGTTCCTCAGTTGCTTGGGTTTTATTCTGGTTCTCATTCTTCTCCATCTGTGCCTCTTTTGACACTCAGTTGGCTGATTTTTTTTTTTTTTTTAAAGCATATTCCTTGCTTCTCATTTTAATCTGTTGCTCATTATGCAGCCAGAGCTAGGGGAGCTACACATCCTGTTAGGGGGTAAAATTAAGGGTGTAATGGATCATTGTTCTTCCTTTGCTATGGATTTGAGCTGGGTTCTGAGGAGTGTGCTTTGCTTTATTTCAGAGGGATGGGGTAGTCTAGTCCTAGATGTTCCTAATCTCTTGAGAATGACCACCAAGAAGCTCCTGCTGGTGATGTTGAAGCTGTTTCATGCAGCTTTCCCAGGGCTGGGAAGCTGCTAGACTTCAGTGTTTTTAACAGAGCTGAAGAAGAATCATTGAGAAAAAATGCCTGTACATATTTGCTTGAATTCAACATCAAATTCCAACTGGAGCATGCTTGTGTGGCTTGCATTTGCTCCCTGGTCATGTTCAAGTATGTAAGTGCTGCTTATGAGAGCAAAGTTTGAGGCTATGTGTTCTGTTCAAACTTTTTCATACTACACTCCAAAACAATCCAAGATTTTTGATTTGGTCACCACAAACTGATCTATCTGGAGAGCAGACTTCTCTATTCAAAGCTCCATGAAGCCGGCAGAAGCAAAATTGAAGCCATATATTTAATTATCAGTTTTGTCCCAGCTTGCTTCTCTGTTGATAAGTTGCAAGCTGTTTCCCAGTAGCATCACCAGCAGAGATGATCATGTGGAGTTGCATGCTTTGCTGGGTACATCAGAAAAAGTGGCTGTGTTTTGCACACAGAAGATGTGGTGAGCTGTTTATTCTACTCTAAAACCGAGCAGGAGGCTTGGGCAAAAGACAGTTCCAAGTGCCTGACAGCAAATGTGATATCTTGTGGAATACTTGGTGTTTTTCCAAAAAGATGGTGAGGGTGTAATACATGTAGTGTGAGAGGACTGGGTTCAGACACCACACCCAGGTAATTCTGAGTTCTGCTTTCAGCTTTGACATGAACTCAAGCTTTAAACATATTAGGCAGCATTCCTGCCTCAGTTTCCCTAGGAAAGGGTTGGGGGTTGTTCTGTGTTCTCCTCCACCTCATGGAGATGCTATTTCTTCTCATTATACTACAGCAATTTATGAATGTTTGGTGACCAACCATGACAAAAAGGGTTTGAAATCATACAATTTTTGGCTAATGGACTTCTTCAGCTGAGCAACGAAGTGTGTTGGAAGAAAATGTGTTTCACCACCTTTAACCTTAGATAGAACATTCCTGATGTTTCACAGTATGCAAGATAGTGTCAGTATTCAATGCAGTATCTGTAGTTTCAGGTCTCTGTTCTGTGTTCTCTTGGAGGATTTAAAATCTTTGCTCCAGGACCTGCCCAGATGTTTTAGGGTTCTAGAGAGTCATGCAGTTGCCATGTCATTTATTACACAGTTCTCTTTGCATCTCACTGTTGGCCTCAGAACTGCAGGTTTTTGGAAGTACAAATGTGGCAGAGAAAGGGAGTGTCTGGAGGAATGAAAACCTGTCAAGTTTTTTGGTGCAGTGTTTGGTTTTGGTTTTTTTCCTTTAAAAAACAAGGTAAGATACTTACTCTTCTGTCACTGCAGCATTCTTTTTACCCACCAGGTAGTCTAGCTCAAAGGAGAGTGTCATTGTAACAGGGACATTTCAAAGGACTGAGAGCTGTATACAACTTCTGCAGCAGGGAGAAAAGCATCAAAACAGGAATGGAAATTGGCAGGAGCAGCTTGGAAAGGCCAAAAGTTTCCAGCTCAGAAAGACAGTGAGAAAAGAGGAAGTCAGTGAGTGCAAAAGGATTCCCTCTCTCCCCACCTCTCGGCCCCCACCCTCTGTCCTTCCTCCACACCCCACCCTGGGAGATGGGAGAAGAAACTTGGCAAGCCATCTTGTCGCCAATCAATCTGTGGTGTAACAATTAGCACTTAAGCAGCACTCACGCTAAACACAGGCTCAGAAAACACTTAAAAAGGAAAAAAAAAAAAACCAAAAAAAAAAAACAAACCACACCAAACCAACCCAAAGCCCAACACAACAACAACAGGGGAAAGCTGGAACAGATCAATGCCACGCCGAACAGGAGGCACCTAATACCCCATTATTGACGAGGCCGATGGCGCTTTAAGTGTGTGCTCTCCACGCTGAGCAATTAGCCAGCAGGACCACTGCGGAGAAGGCAACTCCACCAGAAGAACATCCCCTCCCCCTGCTGCCCCCCACTTCCCCCAAGAGGTGTTTGATGACAGCTTCATTTGTTAGCGTGATTCCAATAGCTGGCGGCGCCGGCATCCTTTCCATTACGGACCAGAGCGAGGGGAGGTTGGGCAGGAGGTCTTCTCCCCCCGCTCCCCCTGGCCTGTGGTAACAGAATACAGTAGACATGGAGTCTGTCTGTGCACTGCCTAAATTGATTGTAATGGGTTTCTTAACGTGGTGAAAGGGCCGACTGTTTTCTCGCCTCTAAGAAAGGCTGGAGGAAGGAGGAAGTGACTCCAGCGGCTGTGGCACGGGGGGATGAAAGTCAACTTTTGTTTAGTAAAGCCCAGCCGACTGCAGACTGTCTCTGGCCTTTCAGCCAGCTCTCAGCAACACCGTTTTTTTAGAAGAAAGGAGAGAGGGTGGAAAACAAACTGTCAGCTTCCTGCCTTGGCTCTTGCTCTCAGAATAACCCTGCCGCCTGGCCGCGCGTCCCAGGAGCACGCTGGAAACCTCTTAATGGCACGGCTCTGTTTTCAGGAGGTGTCGCTGTGCCAAGGCCTTCAAAGGGAACTCATCTGCACGTAGAGTAGGGCATATGTGCTTTTAAATGCTTGGCTAGACTGGAGCTTACCTTGGGACAGTGAGCCTAGGTCCAGTAGTAGAAGCTGGGGCCAAGCCTAGAGAGGATCTCACCTCCTGAAGAGTATCCAAACAGCATCTCTTGTTGATAAACTGTTGTTTGTATGGAAGCCCAAGAGCCATCCTGAGACCTCCCACGTGGAGAGACTTGTCCCAGGGTGGACAGTGTCTGTGCAGTCAGTTGTATGGGGTTGTCATCACAAACACAGCAGGTGCCATCAGGGACTTCAGAAGCACACTTGGCTTTTCTCAGCTGTGCTGGAGCTTGTCCTGCTAATCTTCACCACCTTCTTGCCTAAGCTAGCTGGGATCTGCCCAAGGAAAACAGTGTTGGGGGCTGCCCAAACCAACCTGGCCACCTTCTATGCTATTGCTGTGTCATATCTCAGCAGCGTTTGTTAACCAAGTAAAACAGACGTTGGAGCTTTTCTGGGAAGCAGTCTGCTGTGTAACTCTCTGTACAGCTGGTGTGAGCCATCCCCACATCAGCACATAGTGCTGGGGTAGCAGAGGCTGCTCTCCTCAATTGCTCATCACTAGAGATATGGTCTGGTTCCCTCTTTCCTTCCATAGCATGAGTTCTTTGGAGATAGCACAGACTGATGGTACCACAAAGGATGAGGAGGCTCAGCTACCTGGTGTGCAGGCACTGCCATACTGTTGGGAGAGGAAAGGAATGTAAGTTGGATGTCACAGGGGTGTCACTGAGGTTGCAGGTGGTTACACACCTTCAAACCCTTGCCTGCTTCAGAACATATATTTATTCTCAAAGTTATATCTTGTGAGTAAAGACAAGGAGCTGAAAAGTGCAACTCCCTGTGCCACTGTAACCAGAAGCTGCTGTTTGGGTCTGACCAGGAGACTTTAAGATGATGCCAGATGGGGCCATTAAAGCTGTGCAAACAATAAGGAGCACATAGGGGAGGCTGTTAATGGCTTTCTTTTGGAAGCCTCAGCTGGAGCTGCTGAATGGGGCACATGACCTATTAAAAAAAGCCACTTGAGAAATCTCTATGCCTGCTGAAAGGATGGGATTTTTTTACCCTCCCTGTTTTTGCCAGCCCACTAAGGATCTGACATGCTGGATGCTCACACACTTGTGCTTGCAGCCTTGCTCACTTGCCAATATGCTTTGTGGCTTGTGCTGTAAAGTACTGAGATCAATAGGCTGGATGAAACACCCCCACCACATCGCTCTGAAGAGAGGGAAAGCCACCTCTAAGGAGATGGCCCCCATAGAAGTGTTGTTAGATTACTGCTTCTGGGAAGGAAGAGGATACTTTTGGTGCAGATTCTTTCCCCAGTGAATTGAGAGCAGAGCAAGAACTGGGGGCCTGAGCTTAAACAGAGCTCCAGGACCAAGGAGCAGAGGTGCCTGAGTAGAGTTCCACATGGGGCTGGCCAAGGCTGTTGGAGACTGTTAATATGCTCAGGGCTTGAAGGTGGGTGTCTGCATCTTTGCAGTGTTGCCTTAGCCCACTTCTGCACCAGAAGAGCTATAGCCTAGCTTTTCAGTTTGGCACAACATCCCTTTGAAACTGCAGGAGGTACTCAGCGAGTTGGCTGGAAGCACAACAGGGGGTTTGAATGGTGAGTGCATTTTGTCCAAGGGTCATGAATTCAGTGAGAGATCAGTCAAACTTGGAGTCAAACTCTGTATTTCACAGGGCCAGATCTCCACCCCATTCAGACTAGTGGTGGTTTACACTGGCATGGCAAACAGAAAATTCCACTGTGCCAGAACCTCCTGGAACTTAGATTTGTCTCACTTCAAAGGAAGTGTTTTCTTGAGCTTTGGTAAGCAGCCGTGAAGAACTGATAAGGGAATTTTCCATAAATCATGGTTTCTCCTTGCTTCTGCTGTGTACATGTAGCTGAGAGGGGCAAAAAAGTCTGGCAATATGGTCACTGCCATCGTAGTTCCTAAAGCTTCAGGAATGTGAATATGCAGTGCTGCAAATCCTTCCCATCCCTCACCTGTGCCTGGGAGACTTTCTCATCTGACAGGAAACATCTCCTGAAGGAAAATCAACTCGAAGTGTTTTCTCTCCTCCTTGCCACCTTCCAGCTTCAGTTGCTGAGAGAGGAGGAGAAAGGCTTTTAACACCATCCAGTGACCCAGCCCTAAGTACAGTCTCCTGGATTTGATCTAGCTGGGGAGACAGGAGGTCAGTTCCAGGGGCCAGGAAAAGTGAGAGAAACCATGTCAACAGGCTGCTCCCACCGTGTCTGAGTGGTGAATGATGAGCCTGTGACACGGCAGAAGGAGCGAGGGTGCTCACCTGGAAAATGTTGCAGGAAGCCTGTCGTGGATGTTTAAGTGCTGACAAGATGTGTCTGAGATACCCATGCAGTGCATTTAGGATAAGAGTAATCTTTCTCCTGGTCCCTCATTCGGAAGGAAAGTTGCTGCCCTGGTTCATAGTGAGGGAATGAGCAGCAGGTTACAGCCTGATGAGGGGGAGTGAAGTCATTTTGCAATATGGAATAATCCTTCTTTATGTAAGGACTGAGAGGGCAGTTGAAGGTGACATTTAATTCTGCCATCTTCCCTTGAGCCACAGGCCTGACCTCAAATCAACTAAAATCAACAAAACCTCATTTTGTCTGGATGGGTTTTGAAGCAGGCTCTGTCTCAGGAACATCTCCAGATCAGTGAGTCCTTTGATCCAACATGTGGCTTCTTTATGAGAAAAACATCCATGGGATGAATCAGCTGCCCTTCAGTGGTCAAGTGTATCCATGTTACCTCCAGGAACATTGCAGGTCAGCTTGGAGATGGCAGTGGACAAATCTGATAGCCAAAAGACTTTTAAGTAGCCTTGCTATAGGAGTTGCTGTACAGGAAAATCAGACCAGCTCCAGGTCTTATAATCCAAGAGCCATACGTACTTGTAGTCAGTGTAGCAACTCTGTGAGGTAGTGATAACTCATCTAAACTGAACTATGCCATACCTGTCTTGGGCAATGGGTGAGACAGAGCATGAACACTGTGTTCAGAGGAGTTTGTCCTGTCCCTGAGCTGTGCTGAACACTTTTTGGCTGATGTCCCAGGCAGGTTGTTCAGTCAGCTCAGTTATCTGTGCGCTGCACCCGAGTCTGCGTCAGGAAGGATCAGAAATGTGGAGGGGGATTATTTGCCCAGAGACCCCGTATCTGCTCTCTGCCGGTTAAGAACCAAAGTAACATTGGAAGCTTCTAGTAGTGTGAATTCCTTAGAATTTAGTTTAGGAACTAGATTTTCTATAGTAAATCGTTGTAAGAAATAATGACATGGTGAGTCTTAGCACGTTCTTCCCGCTGCCTTGTCAGGAAACACACATGCACTATGGAACCAAAAATGTCTTTTGGAAGGAGGTGACTTGTCTAACTCTGAGGTCAGTTTAAATTGATAAAATGCACTTGGCTTCCCTGTGGTTTTCCTGCTCACAGTGTGATAAGCGAGAACAGAACCAGATCCTGATCTGCAGCAGATCCTTTCCATTGATCTATCATCAACACTTGGGTGACATCAAGGTAAAAAACTGGAATTTTCTACTGGTTATATGAGGGCAGAAATATGAATCTAGTTTTGCTTCTCTTCTTTTGTTTGTTGCTCACACTCTTAATTGCTTGACTGCTGTCATTCTGCAATAGTCAGCTGGGAGAGCTTTGTGATGTTTAGCCCTTGAGCCTGACTTCCAATCTCTGCGAAGTCCAAAGGAGGGGAAAGAGTTTTAACTGAATTTAATTGGGATCGTCTTTGCCCATCAGCTTCTTCCTACTCAGCACCTGGGGGGTTTGAGCTGGGGCCCTACTAACTGGTGGAGACGGAAGGGTGGAGAGGAGAAGATATCTCCACGTCAGAGCCGTGCAGCTGTCACTCTGGGTTACTGAGCAGACAGGAGACGGTGCCTGCAGGAAACAGAGATGGTTCCCACCTGTCCAGAGCTAATGAGGATGTTTCTGATGTCAATAGATGTTTCCTGATCACAAGAAAAAGCCAGTAATCTTCACAACCCACTCATGAACCATAGCCAAGGAGAAGAGGTGAAAGACAGATGTGAAAAGATTGAGGAATAGGATGAAGATAAGAGATTGAAGAATTGGGAAAAAAGAGAGAGATTATCTGAAGGAGCAGAATAAAAGACAGGAAAAGAGCAAAAGAAAAGAAAAAGGAGATGTAGCAAAAGACAGAAAATGAGGAAGTCTGTATGGAATAGGGAATACATGGAAGGGGCCTGAGACAAGGAATATTGAAAGCACATTGGAAATGGACCAGAAGAGCTAGAGGAATAACAGAAGAAAGCACTAACAAGTGGAGAGAGGTGATTAACCTAAAATATCCTTTTCACAGAAAAGCTTCAGAAGGCCAGAGTGATGAAGGATGAGACATAGCTTGTAAGAGGAATCTTGGGCATAGAGAAGTTAAGGGAAAAGAGAGGGAGAAAGTACTTCAAGAATAAGAGCAAACTTTTACATTAAGTAGTCTATTGACTGAAGAGAAAAACATAAGGCATCTACTTCAAGTTAGGAGATGGGAAAAGTACAAGTAGGAGTAAGCCTGAGCCAGGTACTGTACGGTTGTTGCTGGTGGGCATCCTGTGCCCAAAGACCACAGCATGGCTTTGCTTTAGACAGGTCCTGGCAGAGGGGCAGGAACGAGAGTCAGGCTGTTGGAAATTGAGTTGAGGGGCTTTCACTGTAGATGGTTGATAGGCTCGGCCTTGGATGTCTGTTGTCATGCATGTCCCTTGTCTAAAATCTGACAAAGTGTTTCCAAGAGGAGCTTGGAAGTAGCAGAAAGGTTTTGAAAATCTACCCTGTGAACTGAAATTGCTCATCAGTTTGGGGAAATGGAACCAGTATTTGCAGTCTTTCCTACTGCTTGGGTTCTGTGCAGGTGCTTCTGCTCTTAGGAGAGGACTCAACTGGTACGAAGGGAATTTTACAGAGAGAGAGAGAGAGATGTGTATATATATATAATAATATATGATGTGTATATATTAGATAGACTATAATGAGGAATGTGGTTCCAATAACTCACAAATACCATTTGACTTTGACTAAGCAGAGCACACGTTGTGTATTCAGTCATACAGTTCAAGTTCAGATTCTGTTGTGGACCAAAACCGTGTACATCCCTAGACCCTAGAATAACAAACCAAAATGAAACATCAAGAATTTTATAGAATCATAGAATCCTTTAGGTTGAAAGAGACCTGCAGCATGGTATGAAGTTTCAAGTGGTATCTCTTAACAAATCTTACACTCAGGTTTGTGCCATACTGTTAAATTGATTATAATAGTAGGATCTTTGAAAACCATCTAGCTCAAAAAACCCTCTACCTTTGGAGGATGGAACTATGATGTGCACCTGCTTAAACTTAAACTGCTCCTTCCTAAAAGACTTAACAAATTGGTGCAGGGACTACTAAACTATGCTTATCCACAGTCCAAACCTTCGTTATTACACTGTGCATTCTCTGGTTTTCTTCTTGATTTTTTTTTTTTTCCCCCTCTCTGTGCACTACTGTATCCCTGCAAGTTTGCAGGAAGCAATTTCAGGGGATTCCCAGCTTTTCCTAGGCTCTAGAGAAGGTAGCAGAGGTAGGATAGAGAGTGTGTGTTGACAATTTCTTCCTTGTTACTCACAGCTGTATTCTTTACTCCTAGCTGAAATATTTCAGCAGGCACTTTTCGACC
>NW_008620976.1:187995-213489 GCF_000691845.1 Merops nubicus | reverse complement strand
AGGAATTTTAAGACCAGAAATGCCTGTTAGGGTAACGTAAGCTGACCAACAAATGTAACACAGGGAAGGAACTTCCCTCGGGAATTCCACATCAATCCTATAATTTCCTTTTTGCCAGCCTCTCAAGGAAAAACCTTCAATCTTGACATAAAGCAAAAGAGAATGCATTTGAAGTATCCACAAACTAGGGACATCACCTTGTAAGTCCCATGCTGGGGTAGCAGCTGTCATCTGTGACTTGCAGAGCAGCAGCAGAGAGCTGATCTGAGAGGTTTGTCCAGGAGTGTGTAACAATTCTTTGTCTTTTGCAGGAAGAAAACTATGGCTTTATACAGCTTAAAATGTTTCATGTCATAGGTTATAGATTTTTTTTTTTTTTTCTTTCCAAAAATAATATATTTTATTTAGTAACACCTTCACATGTCCTAATATTTCTTTAAATACTGTGAAAAATCTTACTTTAGAAAATTGATTCTCCCCCTCCTTACTATCACATATCATACCTAAGGTTCATAGGTGTTTTCCATGTTTCTATGATTTTTAATCGCATATCAATAACAGTACTTGGCATAATTATGATACCTAATGTCATTTAAGGGTGCAATTTATCTCATTTCAGTCTAGCTGTCTGATGATCTTCCACCACAGCTCTTCTGTAGTCAGTAGCAGCTCCAGAGCACAACTCAACTCATCCTAAAATAGGTGTCAATGCAGAAATTAGCCCTATTCAAGCTGTCCTGTTAAAAACAGGAAGACACTTGAATCTACAGAAGAAGGACAAATATTTATGTTGGTGCTAAGTAGCAGTTGTCCTTCATGAGTTTAAAAATAAAAAAGAAAGCAAAGTCAGACACATCCTATTATAGCAGTGCACTATCTCAGTGCAGGGTTATGAAACTGTACTCAAGCTACAGGATTTAAGAAAGGAACTTTAAACTGGGAACACATATAAAAACAGATTTTTAAAGTTTTTTTTTTGTTTGTGTTGGAAGTTGTGCCATTTCAATCTCATCAGATACCTGCCAAGGATTGTTCTTATAGCAGGAGCAGGACAAAGCTGAAGTGTTGAAGTAGTGCTGTGCAGTGCTCCAGTGTTACAGGGTATAACTTCAGTCAAGTCGTCCAGTTAACCTCCTCATTTCCCTGCATTTACCACTGGCCAGGAGGAAGAATGAGAAGCCACCAGCTCGTTTCCTAGGCAGGTTGAGTTGAGTTAAAAACACATTATTAGCGTTTCATTCCCCACGAAGCCCCTGGGTGCTTCCTTGTGAAACGCCAAGAGAGTTGGATCACCAGTGAGGCTTTTCAGCAGAGCTGTCCTCCTCTGTCCTCACTTGAAGCTTGCCCATGTGACGGTCACAGTGAACAACCACAACCTTGAACCCTCAGGAGGTCAAAGTGACATGGCCTGAGAGTTTCAGACTCAAATAAAACTTTTAAAGGAAGACATTGGGGTCTTTCTCTCTCTTCCCCAACCCCCTCTGGTCCTTTTTGCTGCCCTCCCCCTCTTCTCTTTGAAGAAGAGTGTGTTGATGTAAGTGGACAACACAGGGAGTCAATAAAGGGGGTATCAGAGAGCCTGGGAGGAGGTTGCCTGCGGCAACAGAGAAGACACAATTACTGCAACAACTGTCCAACCAACCACAGCCAGGAGACTCCACTTAATCTAATTGAGTGTGAAGGCAGGCTGGAGACACAGGACCCGCTTCTCCAGCCCCCCTCCCACCACATAGACACTATTGGCTGCTAATTGGCGCCAGTGGGCTGGTGCTAATTGTGCTGATGTCTTGGTCTGGGGATAGGCATGTGAAGGATGAAGCGGTCTGCTGGGAACAGGAGGAGGGGAGAGGGAGGGAGACAGTGGTCATAAAAGTTGGAACAGGGCTTTAATTTCATATCAAATATTTAAGTAAGTGAGTGGAAGATCTGTGAACTCGCTTTGTGGTAACCCACAAAAGGCCTTGGAGAATACCACCCCCCTGCCTCCAGGCCCAGCAGCCAGCTATCTGGAGTGCTGTGTTCCTCTGCCTCCTTAGCTTTGTTTAATTAATTGTGAGAATTGCTAATGATCTTTTATTCCTCTTCGTACCTTCGCTGCTTTCTGCCATTGCTACTTCTTCAGTTCTCCAGTTTAAGGGTTCAGCTTTTCCAGCTCTAGGGCTGTCAAATTTTTACTGGCCTTCGTCGCATGGAAATTTTGGCTGACCAGAACTCAGGCAGTGATAGTATTCATCACCCTGAAGCTGGATGAGGTCTGAATTGTAGATGCAAGGCCAGGATGAGCAGTGGAGACCATGTGCGGTGTCGTTCCTCACACAGGTCTGACCAGACTTCCAGTGGTGGAGGTTTGCATGTGCCAGATGTTAGGAGAACTTGTTTATACAGCAAGGCTTGATGTATTAAATGGGCAGATTCAGCAAAGTTAAACTGGCTGTTTGTAATCCCAGTATGGCTGTAATCATAGCTGTACAGTTATATGTGAGTCACATATTTCACACAGGTCATTCCTTTTTAATTCTCAAGCAGAATGCACTCTAGTTGCATATTAAAATTTTTTCTTGCTACCTTTTTTTGTAGGCAAATGTTCATTGTTGACAGCAGTGCCTGTAGAACAAGTTATTGTGTGCTGCCTCTCTTCCAGCTCATTGTCCCCACAGCTGGAGGTAAACCCTGGAGGTGAATATTGTCCTCATGCTGGAGGACACTTTCTTAGATTTGTCAGCAGAGATGATTTTGTGTGTGCTCTCCAACCACCCCACTGATCATTTCCACTTTGCAGCTGGATCTGGCAAAATGTCTCTCCTCTGTTGTTTCTGTGTTAGGACTTAGTTGGTATAACTAGGTAGATATTTATACTTCTTTATAAAATAGTAACTTCTGGCTTCATCCTAAGTGAGAAATGTCCCAGTGTACCACGTTGCATCAGGAACAGCTCTGCTGTTGGCAGTGGCATCTTTCAAATGTGTGTTACAAAGCCCAGAGCTGTGTTTGCAGGAGGTGGGTGGTTAACTCTGGTATTTTTGCTATTGGATCTAGGCTGATCATATTCCATTTGTATAATTTTCCCTGCTGACTATGTCAGAGTTCTCAGCCTTCATATGTCCAGGTTCTGAAGAGCAGCTCTTTGTTCTAGCACAACTTGCTATTATAGAACTCTTTGTTGTTTGCTTGGATATTTTCCCCCAAAATCCTTTGTTCTCTTTGTGCTTCCAAAGAATTCTGCTACCATATAATTTGTTGTTCTAGAATGCAGATTGGCAAGGGCAGGAAGTGATAGCCTACAATACATCTGCTATGCATTATAAATAAATTCATTTAAAAATACATCCATATATCAATTTTTTAAAGCTGGATAGGCTAAATCTGCACTAGTTAGACATTTTAAATGTATAAAAACTTCTTCTCCAAGAAAACACCAGCCCCCCAATGGACTATGTCGCTGCTATGTGCAGAAATAATCATTTGAGCTAGGACCCCTGAATTAATATGATGATTTGAGCTGTGAATTGTATCTGTGTTCTGTCATGCTTCTAAGATTCAAATCTCTAAGTAGGCAGGGAAAGCCTAAGGAAGTCTGTGCCATGGTGGAAGCAGCATTCCTGTAAGGAGGAGCGACTTGCCCACCACGTAGCTGTGTTGGTGTGCTGGGTGAGGGTGTGAGTTTGGTATATGGTAGAATACTCTTCACCATAATTTCACCAAGGTGATTAACTTCCCCAGTGATGATACAACACACCAGCCTTTCATACATCCTAGGAAGAAGAGGCCACTCTGGCTGGCAGCCTTGCTGTGTATTCTGGTTGCCACCACTTTAAATAAGTCCAAGTAGTAGAATCTTGGGAGTGTTGTCCTATGACCTTGACTAGTGCAGTCAGGCAAATTTACCTGAGTTCAGATCCTTCCTCTCATACCCAGATGCTGCAGAGATTTATCCTGAGCTCAAGGGGCTACATTTCCAGATGTTTTAATCTTTCCTTCCCTCAGTATTTTAAGGTCAAAGTGATTTAGGTACCTGTATCTTGGTTGTGTTGATGGGCCTGGACAGTTAATTTGGACAATTAATATGGATCATTCCTGCCCAAAGAAGGGGGAAGGAAAGGTGTCATCAGAAAAGGGGACAATGATCAATATCTTATTCTTATTAGAAATCACACACTCATGTCCCTAATTGTTCCTAAAAATGGACCAAAACTGTAAAAGTTTTAAATAACTTTAGACTAACTTTGTAAATAACTTTGTAAATAACTTTGTAAATAACTTTAAAATAGTCATCTTTGGACTGGTATAATTATGTTACATTTGTGTGGTATGTAACACTATAAGAGCTTGACTTGTTTGGCCTCAAGGCACTGCTGCTGTAAAATGTTCAATATTAAATAATAATTGCAGAAAGTACTTTAGTAGATTCTCTGGGTAGGATGTTCTGAAGATGTATATATGTCACAGGCCACTGAATTCAGATAACAACGTCAATCTAAAGTTAAACTTTAATATACTGATATCTAGGCAATTTTAAGCTTTTTATAAATTATCACAATGTGCAGGTTCTTGGGTGAAAGGCTCACGCATGCAAAGTTCTCTGCCTCTTTCTTCCTCTTAAAATGTAATCACAGAACTGATGTATGAGGCCTTTAAACTCACTTGACAGCACGTCACTTTTACTAAGGAAGGCAGAAAGTGAGTGAAAGCTTGGGAGTGATTTGTTTCAAAACCTAAGTTCCAAATCCCATGCTCGTGAACAATCAGTTCTGTCTTACAATCAAAACACACCTACCCCACCAATGTGGAGACAAACTTCTCAGCTGTGGCATCTTCAGGAGAGCCTATCAGCCTGGTAGGAAAGGAAACCCTTGTAAATCAGGGATATATTGGGCCAGACTCATAGCAGGCACAAAAACCTGCTGTGCATGGTTTTGCTTCCTCAGTGCAATCATCTTCTTCAGAGGAATTTGTGACTTGTGCATGTTCATCATCTCTTTTTCTCAGGTGATGTGGCATTTACTCTAGAGCTGTTGGTGATCCTACAGGGTGTGCAAAACACCTTTAGCATCAGAGCTTGAATTCCGATTATTCATTGGCGCTTGCTTTCCTTGTGACTCTGGATAGATCTCTGCAGTGCTATTCAGAGGTACCCAGGCTAGCTCAGATCCAGCTAACAAAAAAATGCACTTGCATAGTTGGTGTAGGCTCTTCCAGGACTGTGCGCATGTTCTCTTCTTTTTCTTTCTGCTGTGAGTTTTCATGTTTTCCCTTGGATCAGTACTAGTGATCTTACAGACATGTGGTAAATCAGCTCTCTGATCCATCTGAAAACTTAGATATGTCCTTTTTTTCATTATTTTTTTTTTCTTTCCTTCTTTTTTCTTCCTACTTTTGCTATGCTATTTTGTAGCTCAAAAAGCTGAGCTGGCTAGTTGGGTAATGGCAGGACCACGAGTGCTGACGGAAAGAAAGCAACATGTAGTTAGGGGCCTTGAGACTGTCCCTTTGTGGTCTTAGTTTGGTTTAATCCAGCTATAAACTTAATCCAACAAATGTAGTTTGGTTTAATCCAAATACCCCCTGCTTGACCACATTATGGAGATCGTATCACGGAAGGCTTTATTCACTGAGTTTTTTTCTTGAGTTAAATAGATTTCTTTTGTAATCTGTTATAAAACTGAGATTATGTTACTATAAAAAGCAGAACTTTATAATGTACTGAGGGAGCTCCTTGCTCTATAGCATCTGGCTCTGAATCACCAAAGCACTTGCAGTCAATGGACCCATAGCTCCAGTGCTACCTGCTGGGCATGGATCTGGAACTCTGCTGAGAAGGAGTGAACATGCTGTTATGTTTAAAATTGAACACATAGTTGAACACCTGTAGAGCTGGAGTCTTGGGCAGGGTCTCAGTAGCACTTCTGTCCTCTGTCAGCTTCCAAATATACAGTGTAAGAGATTAAGCCTAGATCTCATGAGTGACAATTCACATCTTCGAGAATGAGACTGCCCTGGCATTATGTGGAGTCTCTCTTGAACCTTTAAAGCTATCTTTAAGAATATCCTAAGAGCTTTCCCAAGTTCAGCAAAGTGGTGTGTGAAGGGGATATTTCTCTGAAAGTATAGTTCAAATAGAATAGATTTCATTCTTCTCTCTATTGGGAAAATAAGAAAAGCTGCTATTCTAATGGAATCCAAGTAACAGCAGCTTTCTTACTTTTAATGAGTTAATACTCAAGAACAAAACTAATCCAGAGCCTCTGCTCACTTCAGTGAGCTTGGAATAGGGCTTTAAGCAGCAGACAGTGCTGAAGAAGAAGAAAACTTCTGTGTGTTAGCTTCAATAGGTCAGTGCCAAATGTAGGAAACTGAAGAACTGAGTGTTTCTATCAGCCTGGGTCTTATTTTTCTTTCCTCAGAGGATTTCTACATTTTATGTTGCAGTGCTGCTTTGAAAGGCAGCTTTGACCAAAGAATAGAGGGAAGAACCCAGTTCCATTGGCTTAAGTTGCAGAACAGTTTTTCTTTAAAGCTGCCCCCTGCACATACATTTTAATCTAATTCCTTGATGCCGAAAGAGATCAGTTTGACAGGCCTGGTGATTCACACCTTCCATTCAGCTTCCTGCTGCAAACCAGTCCAGGCTGAGTAAGGAGAGATCAACAGCTTTAGTGTAAGGCTGTGATTACTGGCATTGTGACCAGGCTGGAAGGAGGAGGTATCTGAAGCCAAGACCTCACTCTTGCATTAACTAGTGGAAGAATTTGTTCCCTCAGCATCTTGTTGTATGTGACCTAGGTGAGACTCTCGGTGTAGACCTCATAAAATCTGTTCTGAAGTCATCTCTGGCTTCCCTTTTAGACAAGCAGGATCTTACTGAGCTGCTTGAGCTGCATAGTTGGTGTTATCACTACTTTGAAGGTTCACATGCCGGTGTATTGCAATGTGATAATTTTTAGATGGTAAATAGCTATTTATTACTTCTGCCTTAATGTTGGTACAGAAACCCAACTGATTGACAGCTGGGGCTTAGTGGATAGCTAGCTAAACAGTGCTAAATGTGCATATTAAGGATTAAGCTTCTCATTATCTACACTTGCAGGGAAGAGAGCGACTGAGGTTTTCTTGAGTGTCCTTGCAAACCAATAACAGGAAAATTCATCTTGGAGCAGGAAACAGCACAACAAACACAAAAGTACCTGCAAGCCCCCTCAGCCCAGCTGACTGATGTACAATCCCTCAGGACCATGCCAGAACATTTGCCTTTCTCATGATGATAAGCCCAGATGTATGAAGTGTACCATATTTTTCAGTTTTTACCATTGGATGTAGAAATGTGCCTTGAGAGACCTCAGAGCATGTATGTGTGCACAAAATAACACTCCTGTGTCCACCCCTCTGCTTGCAAACAGAAAGGATTTACAGGCACAGGCAGCACACCCTGTCACAGCACACACACTTTCCCTTTCTTCATCAAAAGAAAAAAAATCCCATTGATTTTTACTTTTCATGCTTCCCTTAGTAGCTCCAGCTAACAACTGCCACTGCTGTTTCCTATCAATATTTGATGAGGAGGGTGAGGTGGAATGGAGAAGCCCTGTGAGTTTCTCCTCCTAAATGGTCTCTGTGAGGGTTGAGGTTTTTGTGGCTTATGTTTATTTTCTCTGTCTGTTTTACTTGGTTTGGGTCCTGAAGGTGACTTTTGCTGAAAGACAGGATAGAAACAGGACATCTCTCCTCCCTGCCCTCCCCTCTTCATGCCTTTATCTCTCAGTTTGTGCTCTGGAGAAGGCTCATTGATGATTTTGTGGGCTTTTGATTTTTAGATCCTCTGTGAAATTTGGTGGAAAAAGCAGTGGAAGGTCAAGCAATAGTGTACATAGTTGACATAACTGTCTGTCTGTATCTGACATAACTTCTCCTAAGCTGTTTTTTCCCAAGCTTTATCCGGCTAACTGTTCCCAGGAAACAAACTGTCATTTTTCAAATTATCTTTCCACTCACAAAATTAATGACCACCTTAATACTTTACTAAATTTTGCTTATAGCTGTAAAAACAAAACAAAACACCACCACCAACAACAAAGAACCACAAAGTGGGTAACTCCAGGATAGAGCAGCCTGCCTTCAGGGCATATCTTTGATTTATAATTCTTTGTTTATTCTTCACTTGCTGTAAAAAAAAAAGTTTCCATGGTACCTAGGAGAGAATCTTTCTTTTCTTCTGCTTAAGCAGCTAATAGAATGCTTTGGATTGGAAGGAACCAGCTCTCTGGGTATGGTATAAAATATGAAATTTATACAACTCTAGGCTTTTTTTAAGAGATGTGGTGGCTTCTTTTCAAATGTAAATACCTAGGGATGTCTTACTGTTCCATGTTTCTGTTCCTTTAGTAGCCAAGTTCAAGCCTCTCCTTGTTCTGTGCTGTGTTCTGACCCTAAGAACTGCTTTTGAAATGAGCATTAAAACATCATCTTGAGACAGGCTCAGGTCCAGTTAAGCAACTGAAACATCTGCAAGCACGTAGGAGGCAGGAGAAAATGTGGGAAGCTTTCAGTAAGCAATCCACTTCTAAACAAGCAGCAAGAGGAAAGGGGCAGGACCTGGGCTTTGGGGTTTATATCTTTGTTTTGGTTTGTGTTTTCTTCTGTCCTTTTTTTCATTATTGTTTGGGTTTTTTGTTTGTTTGTTTGGGGGGGAGGTGGTTGTTTTTCAGGAGACCACTGCTTTTAATTCTCACCTGTTGCCCTTCTTTTTTTCTTCTCCTTCCTTTGGTGATTTCAGGATTGCTGGTGTCCAGTGTTCTGGCTATGGGCCATCTGGAAACCCTGTGCTGCAGACACTGCTAATGCAGTGCAGGCCAGGTTAGCCATCCTCATTTCAGAGCTACAGATGTCCACAAATCTGATTTTCCATCTCCTATACAAGTCTTGTAGAAAAGCTGTAGCTGAGTCCTAGTACTTGCTAGTAGTGCATGTCCTGAGAAAACCAAGGATGGCTGAATATGGCTGCTTCTGATTTGCTGCTCTGATGCATCTGATCAAAGCTGCTGACTTGTCTACCCATCATTTGGAAATCTAAAGAATCTACCAACAGTCTAAGTCAGCTCTTTATTCCTCCCAAATCTGTTTAACATCGTTGACTTAGGAGCTTTGGGAGGTCTTGAGGCCTTTCTCCTTGCAACTTCTGTCAACGTTTTTCCTTGTAGGTCTCTTCTACTACTGAGCAGGGCACTGGTTTTCTCATTTAGTGAATGTGAAGTGTGTGGGCTGTGTGCAGTCACTGGGCAATGCTGGCATCAGATGTCTGTATGGGGTCAGTCACACTGTGATGTCAGCTTAGTAGTTTTAAAGAGAATTGGGCTATGTCATGTCTAACATACATCTTTCCATTTCTTAAACCCAAAGTCTGTTTTGGATAAATACACCAGGTTATTCTTCTCCTTAGTCTTGCATCTAAAAGGTCTTCCAAACACTGTAACTGCTAGACAGCCCATTAACAGATTATTCTGGACACTCCAGAAGTCTCTGATCTGGTTCTTCTCCAAGGCATGGTACCCTTAGTCTGTTCCAGGTGATGCAGAGACCCTGGTCAGGTTCTCTTCTGTGATTTAACAAACCACATCCTTTCTGTGAGAGAAAAACAATCTCTTTTCATTTGTAATCTCTTTCCTAAAATGTGCTGTACAATCATGTCTCTAAAATATATGAGGCGACAGAGCAAATATATTGAAGAATAGCACATACTTGGCCAGTTTATAGAAGTAAAACATACAAGTCTGTGTATGACAATTGTATGTGTTGAAATAT
Source organism: Merops nubicus (assembly GCF_000691845.1). Lineage (NCBI taxonomy): Eukaryota > Metazoa > Chordata > Aves > Coraciiformes > Meropidae > Merops > Merops nubicus. Next base: position 203,697 of record NW_008620976.1, on the reverse strand, counting down.
ATTGAAAACATATTTGGATCTATACTGAAATACTGAAAACTGGCCAAATCTGTAAAAAATTTATGTCGGGGTTTTTATATATTGCATCTTTAAAACTCATTTTTGCAAATAGATAGCAAGGAAACTTGCTGGGAAGATGTGGGAAATACTCCCCAGGCTTTATTTTTTCCTGATGGAAACCAGTGATCACGGATGCTGTGTCATTACAGACACTGCAGGAATAGTTAACGTGTCTGTTAGCTAATAATTCCTGTCCTGGGCATAGCAGAAGGGTTCATTGATCTTAATAGAGACCATTCAGTAATGGTGGATTCGAACAGTGACGGCTCCCTGGGCATTGCTGGTGCTGATTTCAGTCCTAGTGTTTCTTCCTTCGCAGTCCCCCTGGATCAGCCTGGGAACGGACAGGGGAGTGGGAGTGAGAGTGGTTGTGACAGCTCTTAGGTGGAGGAGCGTGCAAGTGCTTGCCATTTCTAGAGGTATGAGAAATTTCTGGAGGATGAGTATTCCAACAGTGATTTAGGGAAGGGAGAATGCAGTTGTCTTGACCTTCGCATGGAAACAAGCATCTCCATTTATTCTTAGCTCCTGCTGGCATTTGTAAGCATTCCCTAGATAAGACTAGAGATGTCCGGATGCCCTAGATCCTCTGGGAAGTGCCCTTTTGCAGAATGACATGTAACCTGACGGTTATCTGTGATCAGGGCAGAGCTGTAGGCACAATGCAACTGCAATTCCCGTGTCCTTTGTGTTTGCTGAGGTTGCTGTGATGCCCTGCTCTGAATACCCCAGTGAATGCAGAATAGCTGTACTTGGTGGATATAACTGTCCAAATCAGCACTACTACACTCAAGCCAGCAACTGCCCCTTTCTGGGAGGTTGCCAGGATCTAAATCATCCTTATGTTTTTTTATGGGTGTATTGTTATGTCTCTGAAAGGCAGGAGACACTTTTTTTCTCATGGAGGATCCAGGGTTTCCTCTAGCTTTCCCTGCATGTTCTAGCAGCAATTGGATGCCCAGGGAGGATGAAAGCTCTTCTGAGAGCTCCATATCCACGTTGTAGATACAGCACACACATTGTGTCTGTGTTTCTGGTGAAGGCTGGGGTGGTCTACTTTGCTGATGGACCTATTATGTGTTGCCAGGGAAACTGTATTTATGGTGATGGCAACTGAAAGCAAGCTAGTGTCCTCAAGTTGAGTGATGAGTGTTCTAGAAATGGTAAAAAGGCATATGGGCCGTTTGAAGACTTACAAGGAGGGCTGGCTGTCTTTGAGGAGGGTTAGAGGAACCAGCAAGGTTTCCTCATCCAGGTTTGAACAGGTTAGCAGCTGAGGGAGGAGGAGGAGGAGGATAGGATCTCATACAGAGAACAGCTTTTGAAGGTGACTTGTGTCATGTGATGACCTCGCTGCCTGGTTTGAAGGTGAATGGAATTTTCTTTGGTTCTTTAAATTGTTCTGTTCCTTTGTTAGAAAAAAAAAATAAAATGAAAAGACAACTTGGGTGAGCCTAAATCTGGCTCACTGTGTAAATCATTGATCTCTCAAACAGGACTCATGAATCCTATGATACTGTTGACCAAGAGAATGTATTTCTGTCTACTACACAGTGCAAAGTTTTTGCAAACATTTATTTGCATGCAGGAGGTAGACCAGCTCCAGACAGAACTGAAAGCCAGATATATGGGGGAACCTGTCCTGAGATGATTGATGAGAGTTAGGGCTGTCCAAATGAGAGTCATCCCTGTTTTACACTCTTGAGATCCCTTCTGCTCTGGAGATCAGCTGCCCTGAATGATGCCCATGCATAGAGCAGGGGCGATTATTCTTCTTGGTCTGCAAAGCATCAGTGCCCTTAGAGCTGGAACACCTCAACATCTCACAGCCTTAATGAAAACAAGGAGCAAACCAGAATTCTTCTGAAAAATAAACAAGTCCTCTTTCATGACCTCTTCTTGACCTCCCAATGAGGTGCTAATTACTAGAGGATTAGCACCTCTTCCGTATCACAATGGACCCAGCCAAGGAGCAGGAGGTGACAATACTCTGCACGAAATGCAAATCCAGAAGAATTAGTCCAAGGGCAGTAGACAAGTACCAAAGTTAAAAACGGAGAAACCTTCTCGTTTGTGAGTTCAACCTGTTGCCTAAAAAAAAAAAGTGCAAAATTAGTGGCTTTTGGAGGAGCTAGGCAGGAATGGAATCTTTTTTTCCTTTCATGTCAGGCAAACCTGCAGCTTTTTTCACTTCACAGATCAATAGAAAGCATTTCTTCAGTGTGGCTCCAGTGACAGCAATATCAAAAAAGGCTTTTTAAAAATTAACTGCACCAGCAGAAGTCTTTTTATGTATCTGTGCTGAAATATACCCGTTACACTACATCCATGGGTGGACTGATAAGCTGGAAGGAAAACTGTATGAATAAATACTTGCTAAGGAAGCCCTCGCAGAGGTTCGTGTGATTCCTGAGTCATGTTCTGGCAGGCTGGGAGCTCATAAGCTGTGTAAGATGGTCTCCGAAGGCTCAGTGGCTGTGTTTGTTGTTTTGGGGCAGTGGATGATACAGCAATTGGCTGTTTTAGGAATGTGCTTTTCCTGTTTTCTGCATAGGTATTAAGGCCACAAAAAAATAATGCCCTGGTTACACCTCTGCAGCGTGTGTTTGCACAGTCAGCCACTCTCTCATAATTCTCAAATTTTATAGAAGGAGAAGGTTGAGATGTGCACTGGATTAGGCACTGCACTGGAACACGTTCTTCAGGATACAGTGAATTTTTTATCCTTGGTACTGCTGAGGATAGAGATACTTGATTGAGAGAATCTACAGACCCAAGGGAGCTCGTCCTTGGAAGTACTACAAACCACGAGTTTCTCAGTGTCTTCCGTGGGAGCTGTTTGGTTCCCTGGCAGTTCTTGGCTGCTTCTGAAAAATCAGCCCATGGATCATGTAATTACCCAGAGGTTTGCCTTGTTTGGGGGTGATGTGATGGTTAAAGTGATAAAGTCCTTCTGTTGTGATTACTGTTCTCTCAGTGGGTGGATTTTAACCTATTTGGTCCTACATGGGACGGGAAATAAAATGTATAAGGCACCTTTACACTTGCATGAGGCTTTGCATTGGTGTTTTTATTTTTTGTAGAAAACATAGTTCTCATTAAAATTTCTATGTGAGAGATTATTTTTAATGATAAATCAGATTTTTAGGGACTGATTTTAGACGCAGCCTTGGCCTGAAGACAGGTGTATTTACAACCTTTTGCCAGCAAAGGTACAAAGGAGTGAGATCCCTGGTATGGCAGCAAGAGCCATAAATGCTGCAGCAAATCAGTATTTAGATTTCTGTTGAGCCTTTAATTTGTACAGGACAATCACCAGCCCAGGAACTCTCATTATCCAGGTGTGAGGCGTAGCTTCTCCACTTGGAGCTCCACGTAGACTGGATCTGTACTGGGCTGGAGAGGCCAGGTTTGCCCGGGTGGCAGTGGCTTTGCCCAGTGTCCTGCTCGGAGCAGGGCTCCTGAGGAGCCCCTGATGCCTTCTTGTGATTTAGGCCAGCGGGTGCAGCCACATCTCTGCAGGACTCAGCTGTGGGGCTGGGCTGACATGGGTCACAGGTTCATGGGATTTCTATCCTGAGGTGTTGCCTTCCTTTACCTCTGTTTTCTTCTCCTTTGGATGTTCTAGTTTGCTTGTCAAGATGTTTGGGAGCTGTATGTGAAAAATACCATGATACGAATTAGGGCTTATGTTTGGTTTTTTTTCCTAAACATCAGTGAGGGCTGAAGAAAGCTCTCACCTTCTGCATTTTACTGAGTGCACAGTCCCAGTACTCTAACATAAACCAGCATTGCACGTTGGACTTACAATACAGCTTAGAAGGAAGAACTGTCTTCTTTCCCCTGTCTTCACTGAGTCCATCAACAACTGCTTCTCTGGACAAGAGGCATTTCCATTTCCCTTGGTCTCATTGTACTGGTATCTCTTCCTGTGTATGCACAGTCTTACTGTAAAAGGAGAGTGACTGAGGCTGTTCCCAAATACCAAAAGGAACTTCGCCCCAGGGTTAGGAAAGTGTTTCTGCAGTGCAAGATGCAGGTAGACTGGCATGGCCTGCAGTCTGGTGGCCACGATGGCCACCTGGAAGGTGAGAGATCAGAGCTCCAAGGGCCTTTACTCACAAGTACTGGGGGAGATTTACAGACGAGGAAAACTTCCTTGGAAGCAGACTGACTCTGATGTCCCCCAAAATAGATAACAGGCCAGTGTTCTGCTGGGGAATGGAAGACAAGCTGTAAACCTGAGTCTCCTGAAGCTCGAGGACCTCTCCCAGGCAGCAGCCTAGCAGCTGTTCTGGGGTTTGGAGATTTTTTTTTGGAGTGGAAGTTCACTGATGAACCTAAGAATGCTGTTCCTAGACCAGTTTCAATACTTCTACATTTTCAAGGGGCAAGTTTCTGCTTTGGATAACTGTCTTTTCCAGTAGCTTATGTCACTGTTAAACTCTTGACCAACCCTCCACTGACCAGCTGCTTTGCCTTGACTGACTTTTTATGTTCTCTTGGACGTGAACACAAGGTGCTTACACAACAGTCCAGAAGGACTCCCTGTGGATGAAATATGTCCTCTTCAGTGGTTGAGCCACCTTGAAGACATGGTTTTCAGAGCTGTCCCTTGCCTTGTTCACAGCAGTTTGTCCTTTGGGCTTCTCTTCCACGGAAGCACATCACTGTAGCTCAGTTGACTTCGGCAGTGCTGCCTCAGCTCCCAGCAGCAGAGGAGCTGTAATTGTAACTCCTTGGCTGCAAAATGCAGCCCCATTAGTGACCGTGGCAGGCACACTCCATAACGTCATTTCCTGTTTTGAGAATTACCTCCCAGATTTTCATGTGGGCCAAGAGACTCCTGCCTACATTGTTCTTCTGCAGAGGATATGTGCGGTATGGGGCCAAGGTGACACAATCAGGATCTCCTCAGTGTAGTGGCAGAGTGGGGCCTCTGAATAACAAGCAGATTACTATCTCTGACTTATCCTAAACATGCCTGCCTCCTTTTACAGTTTTTTTGCAACAAAGTATTGTCGCCAGGATGGATTTATGCTGGGCCACTTCCCACTCCAGCTGCGTCACTACAATCATTGTCAGGAGAACACAAAAGCAGGGACTGAATGCCTTGTGCCTGCCGAAGAATATATTTGTCCCATTGCACTGTCGTGACCTTTGGAGTACCATGTGGCTCGAGCTGCTAGTGGCTACTAAAAAACTTCCTGATTGCTGAGGATCCTCAAAGGCCAGAGTGACTCCTTGTTGTCTCAAATAATCTGGCTGGACTAAGCAAAGCAAAATTGCCAAGCAAAGAATAATTCCTAGAGGACAGTAGTCAAGACACATGCCTACAGCAATTGAGATCTGAAAAAGTGTTTTGTTCTTTTGCAGTCTTATGCCCACCCCCTTTTTCCATGTATGGATGTTATCTATCCACCAGAAGGCACTGTTGCACAGGGGACAGGCTGGGTGGGTACAGTCAGACTCTTGAGTGACATCAAGAAAGTCCTTTCCCCTTGGAGTGCCTCAGTTTCCCTGTCTGCCAAACGGTTCGTATTTTGGGAACTGTTGACCAATGTCACATAGAGCAATTGGATGTTGTTCACCCACTAAAGGAGTCAAACCATAGCCTTGCTGTAGGAAACCAAGATCAAACCAGATGCCTTCAGGCTCCTTTGCATGACAGAGCTGCAGAAGGTGAAGAGAGAGTTTCATTGTTATTCCATTGGTTTTGTGCCTTGCTCTCATCTCCAGTCTCCTATAACATTTTGTCATGGGGCTTGAAAGAAATCAACCATTCCTTCAAAGGGGCACGTGCTAATTTTACAAGCTTACATGGTTCTAGCACAGAGCCCGTGAGGTCGGCACAGAGCCATTCTCCATTTAGCTTCCTCAGACACAAAGCCCAGAAAAGTAGCCTGCCTTGCTTAACCCCATCTACCGTTTCAATGCCAACCAAGGACTCCTTTTTGCAGCAGTGATTAGACATGCTGCTGACTCTGGGTGGTGGACCTCATAGCAGTGGGTTTCCTCTGTCAGTCTGCTGACACTGAGACAGGGTCTTGGTGCTTCTCTGGGACTCATGTCCATCTCCTCGGGTAGGTTGTTGCCTTCTGTTTGTTCTATATGTAAAATTCTGTGCGGTGGAAAATGGTTGTCTCTACTGTTCATAGAATAATCCCCAGAAAATATTGAGAAAAGTCATAGTTCCTACTGGAGTTCTCAGCTTTGCAGGAGGAAGGTGTGATTTCCCACCAGCCTGTCCACTTATCTGCAGCCTGAGTGTTATCTGTGTTTATGAAGATGTTAGGTCATGGGCCTTCTACCTGCCTGTCCTCTTGAAGGTGTTCTGGGAGCACGGAAGGCTTCCCTGGCTATCCCTTCCATTGTGTCCAGGGAGAGCTGGAATGAAGGTTCCTTCATGTTTATAGCCTCAGGGAGGAGAAAAAGCTGCTAAAGCCTCCAAATCATTTGCCTTCTGTTTTTGTCATAACATCAGCCTAAACTGCTAGTCTTCAGCTGGCTGAGTGTTGCAGTCAACTACTGATTTCATAGAACCACAGACTGGTTTGGGTTGGGAGGGACCTTTAAAGGGCACCTGGTTCATCCCCCTGCAGGGACAGGGACATCCCCAACTAGAGCAGGTTGTTCAGAGCCCCAGCCAACCTCACCTGGAATGGTTCCAGGGATGGGGCTTCTATCACTTTTCTGGGCAACCTGGGCCAGGGGCTCACCACCCTCAGTGTACAAAATTTCTTCCTTCTAGCTAGTCTGTATCTCTCCTCTGTTAGTTTGAAACTATCACCTCTTGTCCTGTCACAACAGGCCCTGCTCGAAAGATTGACCGCATCTTTCTTATAGGCCCTCTTTAGGTACTAGAAGGCTGCAGTAAGTTCTCCCTTGGTCTCTTCAAGGTTTCTTCACGATGGACAGGAGGCTGTGGCACCTTTTCCTCTCTCTCCAGGGCTGTGTACAGAGCTGGGGAGCACAGACTGAATATTCTGAGGCTGTGTACCCACACTGCATCCCCGCACTAAAGGTTCCATTTTCTTCCTCTTGGCCAGGCTTTGGGCTTCTTCCTGGTGCTGCACTCAGCATGTCTCTCCTTCTTTTCTCTCACTCTTATGCTTCTAGTGTGCTCATTTCTAACTTTTTTCTAACATAGATCTCTGAAAAAATTGGTTGAAGAGACCTGACCCAGGTCTCACTTATTTGAAACCAACCTAGTAAGAAAGAAGTTCTTGCATGGAAAAAAATTTCATATCTAGGATTTACTCAGAGACTCATATAAAGAAACCAGATTTCTGCTCCCCATCTTACGTGCAGTCCTGCAATGAACAGGGACAGTCTGGTACTTCATGTCTATCACCTCTTGCCATTCATGACTGTCAGCTGCTGCTTGTTGTTAGCATCATATGCAGCAGAACCAATGATTTCAACAAATGATGTTTATACAATATCCTCCCTTCACATCGCTGGCTCCACCAACCTCATGTCTTCCTTCCAGCCATCGGGTACGTTAAATGTTTTGGCCTAATGAAGCTCTCTGATCTTAAAATCACTCGGATCTCAATGATCTCCTGTGGCAGCGGGTAATATTTAAAAGCCTTATGAGCCTGCAGAGGCTCCTTGTCTCTCTTTTGGGTTAATAGTTAAAAATTCATGGTTGTTTTTCAAAAGCTAAATTGCTTTATTCTCTGCAAGTGATTCCCCTTTCAATTCAAAATCAAACCTTTGTCTGGACTCAGCAGACTTTTGGCTAATAGCTCTGGCAGGCAAAGATACCAACAGTTTATCAAGATGCTCGCTCTCTACCCCAAACTCACCCATCTCAATTTCAGGAGGTGGCTTTTGTTTTCTTTTTTTCGGCAGCAGAAGAGTGTTTAGCTAATTGGGTTAAGGAGCCTTAGATGTTACTTGGCTCTCCACAGAGTGTTTCTTTTTTAGCGGTGCCAATTTCCTTAACAAATGTATTTCATTGTGTGGTGCATTTGATCCTCGCATCCGGAACTGTATGTGAATCCTGAACCACCCCAGAGTCTTCTTTCTAGCTGCCATGCAATGCTGCAGAAGACTCCACTGACTTAAAAAATGCACCTCAAAATTCAGAGGCTGGTTTCCAAATGAAATGAGACTATACATCAATATAAACCAGTGCATCATCTTCAAGGCCATGCGTGTATTTTCCCTGGCTAGCTGCTAATGTGGCGAAGTGGCCATTGCCCACAGTGGACCTGTGCAGAGGTTTCCATCAAGTCTTTGACAGTTGTCTACAGAGGGTGACTATCCCCTTGGGTTCAGAGGAGCTCAGCAATGATTTCCAAGCTTCTGCACTCAAAATTTCAGCCACGTTTGCAGAAGAGCTCGGGAAACGTACAGAGGTGCCAAGCTTGGAGTTTGGAGAGCCTGGCTGTGTGTGTTGTCAGCATTACTAGACCTAGGCAGAAAACATAACAACTTGACTAAAATGATTTTATTCAAAGAACAGCTTTTGTCTGAGGTTTTTGTAGCTGTGTTTAAGGGCCCTACTCTTGGTAGAGGCAAATTATTTGTTACCTAAAGGTAGCCTTGAAAGGCAAGCCCAGTTTCCAGCCAGCAGTCACTTTTAAAGTCTTCTATTTTTGCATCTCCTTAACAGACTTACTGTGAAATAGTCCAATTTACCTTACTGCTACTAAAATCCTGTTATAAACAGTACCAGAGAGACTTGAAGTGTTACATACACCTGAAATCTCTTTTTTTTTTTACTGCCAGAATGGTATAAAGGAGCCTTAGTGTAAATGTGAAACAAACCTTCAGTCTTTGTTATAAAGTTGGTGATTACACAGTGGGCTGTTCTCACATTATGAAATCTCTCCTATAACTGGCAATTGCTATGCAGACTTAATCCTGACACAGCTGCTAGTTCCACTCTACCAGTAACTGAAATAATACTTAGCATGTATAAATATTTTATTTGCATACTGAAGCATCCTAAAACAGTATTTCTCAGCCCACCCAAGATGAAAGTAAATACTGTTTAATAATTGAGGAAACTGATGGAGAGGGGAAAAAAAAGAATCACTGTGGATCACAGAACATTTTAGGGCTGGGACTACAGTTTCAGACTGGTGGGTGTCCTTATGGGAATCCTTCACGACAGGGAACTGTAGATACAAGTTTTGTTGGGTGGATGTCCTCCAAGCAGATGGAAGATACGTTGTGCTGGGAAAAAGAGGACTAGCTTTGGGTATAACAACTCCTTTCTATGATTTTTATTTCAGGATTAAAGTGGGCAACTTTCTTGTGATTCCCGATAATCAATTATGGCCAGAAATAACCACATGCTAAAATATGCAGTCATAAGTCAAGTGGAAGCAGACATGGCATGTGGGATTTTCTGGTGGTTTGTAATTGGAATGAAATCAAATGTTAAATAAGCTTCACAAATATTCAGTTGTGGTGAATGTTCGTTGTGTTTTGTTTTGAAGGCAGAGGGTTGGGGAAGCAGCACTGTGCTGTAGAGTGACCACTTGCAGCGTGGACACACAGTCTAGGCACTAAACTGGACACAGCCTACCAGCAGAACAGACATGCAGAAGCTCCCCAGCTGTAGCCTTAGCCAGCAGCTAGTGTAGACCTCCAAGCAGTCAAAAGGCCATCTTGGCATCCCAGCTTGACAGTACTGAAACCACAAGCCTTTGAAAACATGAATCAGGCCTTCCGAAATGGAGACTGGCTTCAAAATGATGAGACTTAAAAAAAAAAACAACTTCCAAGTTTTCCTCCTCCTCCTGGGTCTTATGTCTTCAATCTGTCCCCTGAAACCATGATGATTAGAAACTCTTATTTTTTTCTTGATGAAATTTGACAGTCTTGTGTAATCACATGACTCCAGGCACCAATACTGTGAGGAAGAGAATCTGGAAACAAAATTCTGAGAGTTGTCTTCACCGACACCAAGGGGCAACTATCGAATCGAGGTATGGAGGCTTGAAGTTTTGATTTTTTACTGGCTTATAATGTAAGCTAAACATGTAAATGGTCATCAAAATGGAACTACAATGAGTAGGACTTGTCATTTGGAATGAAATTAGTCTGCAAAATGTTTCCTGCACGTATATATATGACAGAGTTGTGAGTTAAATAAGGAAGATGCTTTCCTGTACTGCTTCTTTAGTTGCCCTACTGGGTGGGATAAGTATACACGTTGTCTCAGAGTAGTGGCCAGCAAGGTCCTACAGTACAAAAAGAAATTGTGTCTCTAAGCGTAGGACACGGAAACCTCAGGGAGGAAGAAGAACCAACACTGAACTGAGGTAGAAAGTTGTGTAATTCAGCTCTTCAGAGTGCTCTGTTTTTACTCTTCAGACTCAAATGTTGCCTTCCCTCACTCTTCCCGGATGGGTAAGCCTGGTGTGGGAAGAGCCATGGCTGCAGGGAAATGTCACCCTTTCAGACTTCACATCTTCAAAACTTCATGGCGAATCACTGCAAGTTAATGTGGTTGAGGTTCCCGAGTCCTCCCTGTGTGCTTGAGGGAGGATTTCAGATGGCAGTCCGTATCCGAGATGAAGTCCCAGGAAACAAGCAGCATACTAGTGATGCCTCTGGCACCTCCTTTAACCATGTGCATAGCTTCCAGTGACTTGACAGTGTTCACAGCTTAACAGAGCCAGGACTAGGAGGAAACTAGTGGTGGTGCACTCGATGAGACTGTGAACTGAAGTAGCACTCAGTGCAACTTGAGCAGATGGCATGGGTATTGTGCTCTGTTCTGGGATCCTCAGTTCAAAAGAGACAGGGAACTACTGGAGAGAGTCCAGCAGAGGCTGTGAAAATTCTCCATCTCTGTGCCAAGGAAAGGCTGAGAGCCCTGGGGTTGCTTAGCCTGGAGAAGAGAAGACAGAGTGGATCTGACCAATGCTGATCAAGAACTAAAGGGCAGAGGTCAGGCTGCAAGTGGTATATGTGCTGTGGAGGTGAACATAGATCCAGTACCACCTAGGTGTTCTCTTTCCAGGAGGACTCTGGAGCAGGCTGTCTGAATTCATTTAGCAGCTGTTGTGTATCACAGAGAACTACACTGGGCCTCGAGGGTCAGACCCAGCCTGGCCCTACAGGCTCGTGTTCACTGCAAGATTAACTCCTACCTCATGTATTGCCACCAGCATGGGTTCCACTCACACAAGAGAGCTCTACTCAAATGCAGCAGTGCTGTTGACTCAAAGGGTTTGATCCAAGAGGAGATGCTGGTATTTAGTTGATGCACCTCGCCAGCTGCTAGCACAGCTACTTTAATCTGGACTCAAGGTGAGTTCCTTTGAGCTCTTTCACAGCTTCTCTTTGTGAGGGAAAATTCTCCTACAGGTGACCGGGTAAGGATCAGTGGAGCAGCTCAGCAGTGCAGAGTCATGATATCTGTCATGCAAGCAAATTTCAGATTCAATAGCTGGAATACTGTTAGGTGATGTAACTGCTCATCTTTATGGCTCAGGAGTAGTAATTTGAGGGTAGGCAAATGAACTGCACAATGCAGTTGAGAAATTCCTTTAAAATCTTCCTTGAACGGAGGAGTGATGCCTAGAAAAAACCTCACAGCCCTTTTAAAAGGCGTGTTCCTGGTCTGTGGAGGATCTGTGCCATTGGCATTGGATGGGAGAGTCTCAAGATAGAGAAAATTTGTAGGATGTAGCGATAAGATGAGGGGAAATGGACTCAAGCTGCACCATGAGAGGTTTCGATTGGATATTAGGAAGAATTTCTTTACTGAAAGAGTGGTGAAGCATTGGAAAAGGCTGGTGATGGAGTCCCCATCCTTGGAGGTGTTAAAAAAAATGTAGATGTGGCACTTGGGGACATGGTTTAATGGTCATGGTAGTGTTGTGTTGATTGTTGAACTTGATCTTAGAGGTCTCTTCCAACCTTAATGATTCTATGATTCTCTGTGGTATAGGTCTAAGGGTATCAGTCCACATCTCGTTCTGGGCTGAACTTCTCAAGTGATTCAATGTGAAAATTTTTGCTGTGAAAAGCATGAAGTAGAGGAGGTGGGAGTCCCAGGGTGGAGATGCTGCTAACACCCAGCAATAACCGGCTACCCTGCTTGGCAACCACCTTGCTGCTCTAGGTAATTGGAAATGACTTCATGATTTGTTTGTCCCTTGTCCTAGTGCCTTTTATTTTTAAGCCTGCATAACGCAAACCACAACCCCTGGGGAACTTAACGAGGGTCTAAGTGGCACCAAAGCTCCCTGTTAACAATGGGCTTTTGTTGTTCACACTTTCCCTATCAGAGTGTCCCCGAGGAACGTCCTTGCTTAGGAGTCTACATTGTGATGTTATGACCTCAGAGAGGGGTGGGAGAGGAAGGGAGGGTTCAGGTGTATCTTTAACTTGCTTGAATAACTTTCTTCTAGTTGTGTTTTCTTCCCACCAGGCTCTTTAATAACTCCTCCGAGGGGGCTGCCTCTGTGCTATAAATACAGTCCCATTATCACTTGGCTGTATTGTGTGCAAGAGCTAATTTTCTGTGCTGGGTTTGAACTTGTTGACTTTTGCGGTCGGTGTCAGGAAATGTTGGGTGGGAAAGGATTAAAGAGGCTATTGATGTGACTCGGAATCTCGGGCCAGGAAGACTGGTGGTATCATCTTAGATCTAGAGACTGTGGTGTTGATATCCAGCCTTGGCTTTTTTTTTTTTATAGAGTCCCTTTAGTCAGATCCCTGTGACTCCCTCCCACCTCCCCCATCCCAAGCACACTGACTCCAGCACTCTAGGCCCTAGTCTCCAAGGAGGAAGTAGACCCTGTAGGCGAATTTCCTGGTATTATGCCATTTTAACAACCTCTCTCTTGATTTAGGTGTTGCAGGCTGGCTAAGAATATTCCTTGACACTTGAAAGGGACCTTTATTGTTTTCTTAATTTGTGAAGAATTGCCTTTTTTTTTTTTTTTCTCTCCAAATTTTTCTTTGTAGGGTCAGACTGGAGCCATGTTATTGTTGTTAAATTTAGATCTGAGACTATATTAAGTCCTCTGGCAGTCTGCCCCAGTGCTTTCACTTCTTAAAACAGGAAGGCAGGCCTTGGCCTACTTGTGCTCATGTACTTAAAACGGGTGAGAAGATGACTTTTTACACTGCTGGGAAATAAATATGAAACTGCACAGTGTATATACAACTGTTCTCCGGGAGCCAAGAGAGAATATCAAAGGTATAAGCTCCTTTTTGAAAACTCTGCCCCCAAAATAATTCTGGCACGTGACAAAGTCTTGTGTGAAGTGTGGTGTAGAGGGAGAGCTGATTCAGCAGTGGAGGAGCAAGCATTTGAAAGATGTAAAGGTTTGGGTGATTGCTGGGGTACAGCATGTTCACCAGGGCTGTCAGCTCCTTCCCAAGCTGCTTGGGTGTACTTGGTTTAAGAGTTCTCTTTGAACCATTGTGGAGGGTCTCATTAGAAAGGTGACCACCATGGCACATGGGTAAAATGGTTCCAAACTGATTTTAAAAAAAAATGTCCAAAGATCAGCAAAGTCAGCAGTTGGGGAAGGAAGCAGTTGCTTTGTGCAGAGACCCTGAAATTCTCTCTCTGACTTGACTTGTGACTTAATGTGTGACTTGGAAAATTCACTAAGAATTTGTCTCTCCTCATCCAATGCTGATGTTTGGCACCCAGATCTGAACACTGGTATTAGCCTACCATTACATCTGAACTTTCAGTTAGAAACACTAGGCTCAGGGTGCTGTTTCCCTATTTTTCCTTGTGTGTCAAGAATAAAGTCCCATAACATTGTTGGACAAACTGCATTAACATTCTTTTCCTGATCAATGTGGAGCAGCTGTGGGAAGGCATCAGAGGACTATCAGCACCTGAATGATCTTTCTTTCATTGTCAAACCAAAGTAGATAAGTAGATACAACCCATGCTAAGCAAAAACACTTGTTGAGCTTCTAAATAATTTCCTGTCAGTCAGGTAAGCTAGTCCAGACTGAAAGCACTTCCAAAGCAGAGGACATGTTATACCAATAGTAAAAGCTATGTTGCATGCAGCTGATACTTCTGCTGGGGACAGTGTGACCTTAAGGAGTCAGTACTCTGACTTGTGTTATGTCCCTGTCTGTGGGGATGCAGAGAAACCTGGTTCAGCCTCTCTTCTCCAGGACTCCATTCTCAGGTAACGTTATGATTGGCTGTGCACCCCTTAACGTGAGCTCTGCAGGTAACACCCCCTCCCATTTAACTCAGGAAGCTTTGTCTTGGAGCTGCCTTTCTTCACATGGGTGAGCCACTGCGGTATAAAATGCAAGGAAATATTTGCTTGAAGTAGAGAGAAGGTGTTGAACTGATTTCTGGCTGCAGCAGAAACTGGTTTTCTGTCTTCACTGTGTTTTAGGCCAGTTTAACTACAGATATCTATGCAGGAGTTCTAAGTAATCATTAAATTAAGCAAGAGGTCAGGATGAAGTTCTAGTAGTGATATTTGCATTGTACTTGAGTCCAGGGCACTCGTCAGATCTGGCATTTGTATTTTCCTTGTAGGCAGCATCAGTTCAGAATTCAGGGTATTTACAGGGTTCAGGATCCACCCAGTTTGCTGACAAGACAGTATTGGAAGGAAGGTCCTTCTAGGAAGGATCCCAGGCCATGTTCTTATTGTTTACCTGTGGGCAGAAGGAGTAGACAGAGGCTGGCAGGTTGAGGACTGTGGTGTTGAAGAAGCTGTTTTTCCTCCTTGTTCCTGGACCTCCATCCCTGCACCTGGTGATAAAACATCTTGGTTTTTTTCAAGTTCAGTTTTATATCTAGCTTTTGGTTAACAGTATCACCAGATTCCTTAGCTGAGAAGTCACTCAGCTCAAGATAGCATTTATTTTGTAGACATAGAAGTCAAGTGGGTTAAAGCTTTCTGTTGGTGGAGAGGTGAGTGGAGGGTTTGTAGCTTGTCTCTCCCTTTCAGGAAGAAAGTTTACGACTTTGCTGCTTCTGATGAGAGGTAGAAGAGGGGAGTGAAGGAGAAACATCAGATAACATAAAGAGAGACTGACTGTGTAGCAGAAGCACTGGTAAATCTTGAGATTCCATTCCAAGCCTTGTGCTATTTGGTGTCATCTTGTTTGTAGCTTGTTTTTAGCTAGCCTCTCAACTCCTCCGTCAATTTGGTTGTGCAACAAGGTTGGTGTCTAAAATGTAGCCTCCTAAATTATTTTTGTGCAGGTCCAACAAAGTAACCTGGCTTCTAAGATTCCCAGGATTCCTGTGGAAGGTGGTGAGTGGGGAATGCTCAACACTTCAGCAATAATGACTAACTCAGATCACAAAGTTGGGCTTTGTAATGTCTGGCATCTGGGTCTGAAAGCTCTGCCTCGCAGCAGGGAGTTTGAAAACAGATTAAAGTATCTGTTCATGCTTGTAAAGAGCAACTTGAAAACATAGACCCCACAACGAAAAATGGGGGGAAAGGGAGGAAGCATGAATACATTCATAACTTTAAATTTTCCTGCTTTATTTTAACCTCTCAGAATTTCTGAGTACACTTGACTCTTGCAGTTCGTGAGGAGTGGCAGAGCCAGAGTGAAAGGCAATATTGCAGCACCTGCAGTCTCTTCTTTTATGGAACTGTGTCTGGATGTGCACAAATTGCTGGGGTGAGCTGGAGGTCTGTGCTCCCCTCTAGTTTT
>NW_008620976.1:96185-187964 GCF_000691845.1 Merops nubicus | reverse complement strand
CCCTTGGCCATTTCTGTGGCTAATCCTTCCTATCAGCAGACAGCTAGGAGCCAGCAGCCCATTGAAAAGGGAGCTAGACTGAGGACAGGCTGCTGAGAGGGGTATAAAAAATGTTCCTTTGAGGACTCTATAGATTATTTTTTTTTTCCCTGTGTAAAAGCATTCTTACTCTGATATATATGATGGGAGTGGGGGGCCACAAACTGCGATAAAAATACCTCTGTGCTTCACCAAGGCTCTTTTTACCTTTTCATAATTCAGGAGTCTGTCAATCACAGCCAAACAAGAGGGGGTGTGAGGATGGGCGGGGGGAAGGCAGGCAGAGACAGCAAAATACCACTGTCCTCCAGATTTGCTGATGGTCCTAATTCTCAGGATGCCACTTAAATGGGCGGTAGCAAGGGACCTCTCTTTGTGGAGATACAAATACATCATTGAATTCACATCAGGAAAAGGCTGATCTCAGAAGGGTTCAGGTTCAGTCTAGAGAAGGATACCTCTGTGGGTACCACTGCAATGCATGGACTGTGAGCTGTATGCTCGTTACAGAGCTCAGGAGTTTGGTTTGACATCAGAGAAGTGGTCAGCTTGAGCTTCTACAGTAGGTGGGGAAAACTTGCTCAAATAGTGTTTGTCTTTTTGCTCCTTTTCTTTGAAGCTGACTGTACAAAACTGAATTGGAAATCTCCCAACCCACTTCTTTCAGCTCTTCCAATTTCATGTCAGGTGAAGTGTAGAAGAGGAGGAATTTAGAAGGCTTGGCAATCATTTTAGAACACCCTGAATATTCAGTTGAGGACAAGGGATGGTAAGAGGAAGGTAAGGCTTAGTTGGAAGGCAGTAGGGTCTGGAAGATTGCTGGAATTTTTCAGTAATAATAAAACTTTGAAGGACAAAGAAGATGAGGGCTTGGCTGAAATGCCATTCCTCCTCTTCTAGAAAGGTTTATAGCAGGGGAGAAAGTGGAAGTAGTAAAATTATATTCTTCTCTTCTCCAAAGGAAAACCTTGTAATGTTGCTGAATCTGGTTTGCTTTTGTTTTTTTCCCTTCTTTTCCTTCCAAACCAATGCAGCATTCCTTAGTTTCAAGCAATTCTTCACCCTCAAGGAAAACTTCAGTACCAGAGCAGAAAGACTTTTCATTGGACCCAGTCCTGCTTGTTGTTATCTTCTGGCTCCTGCAGCAGAGCCAATGATAAGCCAGGGACTCAGAATTCTTTCATTTGCACAATCTCCTGAACAAACACTTAGATGAGCAACAAGAAAACCTGAAAGAGCATAAAAAGCTCAGGATTTCTGGTCCTCTGAATCCCCAGATAAATTTTGGATTGTTTTATCTGAACTCACTTTGGAATGAGCTTTACTTGGGGCAGCTCGGGGGGAGGGAGGTGACTAGGTGGAAAGGTTATTTCTTTTTGTACACAGGATCTAAAGTTCCCCAGATCCATTTCCTAAGAATTATACTCCTTTATCTTTAGTTTCTCCTGGCCCTAAATTCTCCTAGTGCCTAACTGGCTGCTGCCTTCTGTCTCAGCAGCGTGGGGTGCTCTGGAGTGACGTGCAGCCTGCATTACTGTCATTATCTTGGCCTGATCCTGCAAGTTTGCAAGGAAGACCAGTCAGTCATTTAGTGCTTTCCTTCCAGAGGCAGAAGATGTGGAATTTATCATCAGTTTTTTTCTACCTCCTTTTGCATAGTTTTAACTTAGTGCCTTCGTGTTCACCTTCTGGCCCCTTTTCTGTAGTGCCTGAGCTGAGAGCAAACTCATCACAGTAGTGTTGGTCTCTCCCCTTGTGTCCAGCAGCCCATCCTCAGCACGAGGTTTTGCCTCTGCTGTTGACCAGCCTGTGTCCCCTCCCCACCTGAGCGGGTGGTGACATGTCATCGCTGTACACTGAGCAAGGTGTTGCAATTTCATGGGAATCTTAACTTTTTATTTCTCTGTGCTGGTGCTGCTTTCCAAACAGACAATAAATTGATCGGTTTTAGAGCCTGGGGATGTTGCCTGAACAAACAGGCTGTGACTCTGTCTGCTGGAGCACACCTGTCTCCTCAAACACAGAGGTTTGCTCTCTGTGGAGCCCGAGCCTCTTATCCGAGTCCCTTCCCAGGAAGAGGCAGGTGTCTCCTGGCTGCCAAGCCTTCCACGCCCCGCGCCCGCCCGTCTGTCACCCTGCAGCGCCATTCCCCAGTTATCAGCCTGCTGGGTGGACTGGCTCCTGGAGCAGAGGAAGGAAGGTAGAGTCAGACACCCAGACGCAGTCGAAAAGCCCAGATCAGTGGACAAGATGTCTGAGGCGTGTGATGCTTATCTGCTGGAGTGGGTGGAGGAGGAAAGGGCATCCCTTATCTCGTCTCTAGTTCCCAGCCCTCGCTGGCTGCTTAAGGAGGCTCGCTGGAGTCTTCCCACATTCCTGGACCTTGGGTTCCTGCTAGACAGGAAACGGCCGCTGCTCCAGCAGCCAGTACATCTCAGCTGGTAGTGTCATTTACAGCCAGATTCCCAGAATCCCCTGGGGTTTGGGGTGGAGGGGGCGACAAAGCTTGTTTGGTGACCCCCCGTGTGAAAACATCTCCCTGGGAAAGGAACAAAAACATTGAAACTTGCCTAATTTCTTGAGCAGTTGGTGAACCTGGCTGGCGACGCTGAGGCACTTGGGGAAATCAAACTGACCCTTTGGAAAGGTCAAAAAAGTTGAAATATGTGTAAGCCTGTATCTATTAGACCCCCCTAAATATCCAAACCAAAAAAACTGGCCTGCAATGGTGTCAACAGTAGGTTGTGTTAGCAGGCAGCACAAAATCAAAATACTTTGTCACCAGACTGAGCAAATTCTCTCTTCCATAAATTCTGGTCCCTGTTTCTGTTTGAGCTATACACAGGGGCATTCTCACTCCCTGCAGGGAACTGTCTATTGGTGACAAAAATGTATTATTAAACATTACTAAACAGCAGCCACTGCTACTTCTACCCCAGATTCTCTGTTGTCCTTTAGGAGAGTGTAAAAAAATTCTCACTTTCACTTTCATTATAGCACATACAGGTAATTACCCTTCCAGAACAAAGCTGACCGTTCCAGTACTATATTATGTCTCAAAGAAATATGGTAATCCAGCATTTATAGGTAAGATTTCTTGAACTTTTCTCCTGACCATGCTGCACTTAAAACACTGTTCTTTAAAGTATAGAAATACAGATTGTTTCTGAACAATTGTAACAGGTGCTCAGAGTAAATTCCACCTTTCACAAGTGAAACATTCATCATTTGCACTGTGATTATTAGAATAGGAAAATCTATGAAGGGTCTAGAAGGCTCCCAGGAACTGAGGGTCTTCAAACGTTGTGTCACCGTTTTGTGTCTTTGCATCAGTGTAGTTTTATTTAAGTCATTAGGGTTGCTAATTCTTTATTTTGCTGATGATAAGGGTATTGACTGTGTGCTGATGTAAACGTATTGCATGTACACAACTGAGTTGGAAAGCTTGTTATCTTGCTCTGATATTATTCGTTGTACTGTTCACTCCTGCTCAGCTGTTCTCCCTGTCTTCTGATCTGTGTGTGTTCTGTCTGATTTGGGAGAGCCAGGAACCAATAACTTGTGTTTGGAGATAATTTCTGTATATTTTAAATTGACTTTCTCTTGAATGAATGAAGGTGAAGACCCTTCCCAGATGAAGACCCTTCCACATCATGTACAATGCTAGCTTCTGCCCATTGCAACCCAAACCTGCCATAGGTTGACCTAACATCAACCCAATATTGGGGCACAGATTGTCCATCTTCAGACAGAACCCTGCTGAGGTATTTAGGCTTTGGTGCCCATGGGTAACAGGCTGTCCAGCAGGATGCAGCTCTTGAATCATCTATCCCAGCCCGTAACCTTTGGCAGGTCTCAAGCTTCTGTTTCTCTTGCTCCATTTTGCGTCCTTTGCACCTCACTTTGGCTTATGTAACACCCAGTATGGTAAATTCTGACATCAGCAGAAGGTTCAGGGTGCTAGTGATACACAAATCAATACTGACAGTGACGTCCTCAAATCTGCATGTTACAGAAAAAGGGTGTTGCCTGTAGGCTGGGCTACTGTGCTGCTGACTGCTGTGAAGAGGCTCTTAGGAAACATCTTCTTCCCCTCTCCCTAGAACTGTCACCTTTGGGATGCTGCCTTATAGGAAAAAAAGGGCTGCCTGCAAATGGAAGGAGTCCCAGAAAACTTTCCTAAATGGAGCTTTGCAGAACCTTGACACTGCCCCTTCTTACAAGCAGTGACCAGCAAATGGAAAGCAGCCAGCAGCTGTAGTACCAAGTGTTATCTGTCTCCTGCTGCAACTGATGCAGGGTAAAAACATGTTTAAAGACATAACTGTGTGGATTTAAACCCATATTCTTCCAACAGTTGTAGTGTATTCTTCTGTCAGGCTCCCCAGCAGCACAGGAGAGCTTCTGTGAGGAGACCAAGGGCAGTGAGTTGGTTTGGCAAGCACAAAACTGTCATCTTTGAGCAGGTCCATTTTCCCTTTCATGTTTCATTGCAATTTGTTCTTCAGACAGATTAAATCCCTCACCAATCCAAGGCAAAGAGTTCCATTGTGTAGCTCTGCAGATAGGGTGCAGTGCTAGATGCTGTGGACTTTTCTTTTTCTTGTGAGTTTTAATTATCTAGAATGGGCTATTTCAAATTGTTTTCTCTATTGTAATGAATTGTTGGATTTTTTTTTTTCCTTAGTCTGTGAAATTAATTCCACGCTCTGACACAAATATCAGGTGAGATTTACCCCTTTTTACCATAGGATTTAATATACTTGCAGATTTGTTGCAGTCTTCCAAGATCATCGCTTACTCCTCAGCCTTCTTGAAACCTGTGTAAATGGCACCAGAGGTTATTTGCTTATTTGCCCAGTCCTCATGGCTAAAAACTGAGAATATCCTGGGTCTTATGTTCAATTAGTCATTTGTAAAGGCTGTCTCTGCATGCAGTGGACATTTATGGCCTGCACTTTTCTCTTTTCCCTTTTTTTTTTTTTTTTTTTTTTCCCCCTCAGAAACACTAAAATAAATCCTGAAATGTGATTAAACTAAATTGACTTTTTAAGTCTGAATTGAGGCTTTTGTTGCAAAGTATTTGGGTTTTTGTGGTGCTAGAAGATCTTACAGGTGAAACAGTAATGTGGAGAAGGTCAAAATCTGAACCTCTTTTGGAACTCTACCCCTGTTATAACCCAGTTTCATTTCAGTTGCCATCATGAGTACTAAAAATCCCAAACCAAGATGTAGAGGGAGGCATGAATTTCAAATCTTGTGAATGCAAATTCTGTAATTGGATTCCTGCTTCTGCCTGTATCAGGGAAAATCTTGACTATCTATGTTAGGGAGATTGGCAGCTATGTATTGTTCATCCTGCATGTGGAGATAATTAACATTAATTGGACTTTTGCCCTCCCTCTGACCTGGGTGAGCTTCCAGTTATGGAATTGCCTGTCTATTGTCTGACATTGTCTTGCATCTTCAAATATGTTCTTCCTTCCTGTGATAAGGAGAAAACTGATGAGGTCAAGTGTATGGCTCCTCCTGTGCTAACGGGCATCTTGGGCTTCATGGAAATTCCAAAATGAGATAGAATTCATTTTTCCAGGACATCTTTTTTCATTAGTTCTTTGATATATTTAAATTGTTGATGTGTCTCCCATCTACCTTCTACCACATCTACTGCTTGATTGATACCTTTGTCAGAATATGTTTTGGCCAGTCGTGCTTCTTCTGTCCATGTTGGGTAATCGTGGATTCATTCCTTCATGAAAATTAAAGGATTCAAAAGCTCTTCAGAAAGAGGTGACATGTAAACAAGTCCAGTCTGTGCATTTGTCAGCTGTCCAGTTTGTGCACGTGTCTCAATAGTGAGAACTCTTTTGAAGAGCATCTTTTCCAGTCTCTTTTGTGTGTATGTGCTCTCTTTGGTGAGAGCTGCTGAGGGGGTGATGGCAAAGAGGTGGGAGGAAAAATGAAGAACCAAAGCCTGTGTTCATTTATGTCTATGTTCTTCAGTGAATGTTGTTACCTGATTATTACCCACTTCAGTATCCTGCATTTGCAGTGTCTGCCATTAGACTACTGAAAGCCCCAGACTAGCTGGAAAAAAACCAACTTTCTATCAAAATCACTCTTACAGGAAAATTAATTTCATTTGAAATGAACATTTTTTTCTAGAAGGCATCTCCTTCCTGCAAAAATAAATTGGTTCCTATGTTGGAAAGCAACTTCTAAAGCTTTGAGTAAATTCTTCAGGCTTTCAGTTTGGGCTTTCCCACTACCCAGTTAAACATCTTGCATGGGTTTTGCAACACATGTGTTATTTTTACAACACTCTCTGTGAAAAAATGCATCTCTGCTGGACTGTAAATGGTGCCATAGATAGAATTGAGTGTCATTAGGTTTTTTTGAAATAGAGTTCAACCAGTTGTTCTGACCCTGTGTTTGTGTTCCTGCTTCTGGTAACTGGTTTTCCTGGGACGTGTATCACTGGTACTGCACCAGGCTGTGTGTCAACAACCTTCCTGCTTTTGTGAAGCAGCAGTCAGCTGGGGATGGTTTGGCACAAAAGGCAGCATTCAGCAGGTAGTTTTGTGAGCACTTGAATTAATGGCTCTGCCGCATGGATTTTCTGTTGAGGGTGAGTTGTGCTGTAGTCTCTCCAAGGGAGGCAATAGTGTGTGCTCCCTTCCCTTGCTGCTTGTTTGCCTGAAATTTAGAGGAACTGAGTGTTTTGGGAGTCTTGTACTGCTCCGTTGAAATAGGCATTGAATTGGCACAATGATTCAAGAATTGTTGTTGGAGAGGGGAATAGAGTCACGTGCCTGGGATGAAAATAATGAATACTGTATTTTAGGTGGAGCTGAATGAATGGACTGCCTAAATACCCACGCTGAACCACTCACTTGTCACTCCTGAGGCTTTTTGATTTTAGAGACCCAACATTTCATTCTAATTGACAAATTTTCAATGACGGCCTCCAACCCAGAAGCAAAGCACTCAGAATGGTGAAAGTGCAGGACTCTGTGGAGCTCAGTCATATATCAGAGGGTCTGGGTATCGCTCACCTGGAAAGAATACAAAATTTGCCATATGTTTCTTTTGTACAATGGTTGTAGTGATATATCACAGATATTGAAATATTGGAAAATTGGCCAATTTCCCCGGTATTTAAAATATATTATGTTGTACCATGTAAGCTAAATTGTAAGGAAACGAGCCAATTTTCTAAATTATTTTTAAAATCTTCAATGCATTATGATATACGCATCCTGAAGTATGTCTAATAAATAGGTATTTATGCAATATGGTTAAGGGAAATGTATACCCCTAAATGTGTGTATGTATTATGTATATATAAATGGAATATATATTGTTTTTCCTTTTGAGTTCCTCTATTCACTTAATGCACAGATGACCCTCTGGATTGAGGACTGATGGATTGAGTGTAAACCCAAAAGAAGGGGCTGGAAAGTTTCTAAGTTGAAATATCCATTCTTGCTTCATCTTGGCTTTTTCTGTGTAGCAGAGAACTCTGGGCAGATGTGTATTGGAAGGATAGGAGTGAAGATGGGAGACTTTGCAGGTATTTTGCAGTCTTGAAAAAGAGGTGGTGAGCATGTCAGCGTGGGCACATGGGCCTGTGTGAGAGTAAATGGCCATTGTGGACCTCTTGTATCTCTGATGTGTAAAGGGTCTTGTGTTAAACTTCAAGGGGACTTCCAGACATTGACTGAGGACAGTATATCCTTAAATTCCTTTTCTGACCTGTTCCTCTTGACCATTTATTCACCATAATTTAGATTTATGTCTTGTGCCTTCAGGAGTAGCTTTCTCAGGGCATCTCTTGCAGGCTGCCTTGTGAACTGTCCCTGCTTGGTTCCATTTGATGGAACCTTCCTTCTCCTCTTTTCTCTTCCCCCTCTGCCCTGTCTTATTGGTACAACTAACCAGCCCCAGTAGCACAGGCTGCAGCACGTTTTCACACATCCACTGTTTTCTTTCTCTCTGGAAGAAGCCAGCAAGCCTCAGTTCTGTGCCATTGCTTCAGTAGCCTGTTGGCAGGCGCATGGAACAGATTCTTCAGTCACCCTTAACACCAACAATGAGATTTATTATCTCCATTGCTCTTAGGGAAATTAGCCTAGGGAATTAATTTATGGTGTTTTGAAATGCTGTTGTCTTATCGAGTGATTGCTTGCTTACACCCAAACTCCCTCTTACCTTTGGTCACAGGGATTGCTTGTTTAATGTGTGCTTTAATGGGGGCAATTAAAAGGGCACAAGTGAAACACAGTCACACTCTGGGCCCTTTATGGCATTTGATCCTTGTACAGCAGGAATGACCCCTCCAGCTCACCTTCTCTCTCCACATTGTATCTGGGAAGAGAGATAAATTCACAGTTAATAGAGATAAGACTGGAAAACTCCCTTTGTGAACTTGTGAATAGCTCCCAAGCTGCAGTTCAGTTTCTAACAGCAGGATGCAGCAGTATCTCATAATTCCATGGACCAAAAGGAACTGCTGTTGAGGGAGCAGCAACTGGGGAGCCTGAATACCTGGGCTTGACCCTACTGGACAGAAAGATTTAAAGGTTTAAAGTCCTCTGCATTACCATACTATTGATAAAGTCCTTTTATTTCCCGTGGTACACACTGCAGCCTTTTTGTGATTCTTCAGCGTTTCTGGATGTAATGGTGCTCTTGGCAGGGGAGCCTGTTGTGGGCACATTGCTTATCCAAGCATCCGAGGTGGTGTTGAAGATGGAGTGGTGACTCTTGTCCTTCTGGCTCCTACATTATTCATATTTGTATTATCATTAATTAATGATTTATGGAACCCATTTTGCAAACCCATTTATGGCAGTATAAAGCAGCGTGTGTGTAAAACGTGTGCACACACACAGGTGCTCACCCTGTGCAGAAAGGCAGTCACATTTGGGTTGGAAATGCACACAAACCATTTAGATAGCAAGCAGAGAGTCCTGTAGCCCAAGGAGCGAGGCAAAGATGATGAATAAGTAGGATGTAATTATTCTGAATTGTATTTAAACATCAGCTTTCTTTCGCAGAAGCACTACGGTGCCTGTGCTATAGTTCAACTCAGCCTATTTTCTGAGCAAAATGGCACAACATCAAATGGATAATTTCCCCCTTCAGGGGTTTTCATTTCCAGTGCCTGGCCAGGATGCTGAGAGGGTTATTTCCTTGTTGTGAAGAAGATACATGTGCAGGACACAGTCCTTTTCTAATATGAAATCAAATGCCCACAGAGTAACAGCTATCTTGGGGTTTTGTATCAGCCCACACATCTAGGGCTCCCCAAAGGGCTTGCTTTCTAGTTTCTACACCATGTGCAATACTTCTTGTTTTTCTCCTTTCATCCAACTCACACTTACAGCCCTTTTTTTGTGGAAAGGTGCTTCAAGAGCTCTTCTTGAACTTCTTTTTTAATTATAACTCATAGCTCATTGGATATGTGTAATCTGCCAGTCTGTCTTTTCAAGGTTTTTATGTATTACCTATCACATGATGTTATTAAACAAAGTTAAATGAAAAATCCAGCTGATGCTAGAAGACATGTGGTGTGAGAGACTCTGATGGGGTGATTACGATCACTTGTTCTTCATACAAACAGGTTGTGTGCCCCTCATTGTAGAGCTGGACAAAATGTACTGGTCAGTCTTTTCATCATAAACAGCGGCTCTGAGGTCTTCATGTGTTGGGGTATAAGGATAAACATCCTTGCCTGTATTTAAACCTGCATCTTCCTCTCTGAATCAGATAACACAGTGACAATTGCATGTGGATTTTTGTTTGTTTATTTTTCTTTTGTGGCATGGAGCACTCGGGCTGGGTTGGTGTAGGATGGAATATCTCAATCCCTGGCATCTCCCAGGCAGGTTACATCAGCGCAGCTGAAAGCTCTCTCTGTAGTTATGCCACACAGGTTTACCTCCGTGCCCATAAAACCACATCCACCAGGGACCTCATCAATGCAAATACACTCAAGAGCAGCTAATGAGGATTTTAATTTAGCTTTAAATGCCTTTGGTGCTGGGTAGGCCTTTACGGCACCAGGCGGGGAAATCTCCGAAGCTCTGGTGGCTTTCACCATAAATGTCACTGCACCGTATTTATTATTTGTTTTAGCTGCATTTCTAATGACCAAAAAGCTCATTTCTCAGATTACACCAATGTTGTGTGTTACTTACCAGCACCTTGGTCGGTTAAAAATACAGTGCAGAATGCAGGAGTTGGCCAGGAATAATTTTCCCTTATGGGACTAGACGTGAGAGTGGGGGAGAACTGACAAGTATCTTCAGAGAGACTGGGAGGGAGACTCTGAGAAGGTCCTGACTTCACTGCACGGCAGGATTTTATGGAGGTGTGGGCTGAGGTGTAACAGATACCTGTGATCATCTATCAGCATGGATCCTTTGGAGGACTTTCCCCAGGGTTACTTGATAAAAGAACATTTCGCTGTATGTAGCTGAGCCAGACTTTTAAGATGAAGGTTTGTCTTGCCAGTGTTTTATAACTGCCCAGACATTTGCAGGCAACGATTACTTATTAATGTCGCTGTTATATTGAGTGTCACCTTTCGTTCTAATTCCCTCAGTCCTAAGTGAGTCATTATATACTTCAGAGCTGACTTCAACCTTTCTCGAAGCTTGTGTTTGCCAGACCCTATCAATGGGAGATTTATTGCCCTGAGGTGGTATTTTCCAGCCTTGGTCCAGAGCTGGTCTCTTTTACGACAGGGTAAGGGCAGACTTTTCATAGGCTCACCAGTATTGGTGCTTGTTTGAGGTCTGAGACACCTGTCCCAGGGTGTTACGTGCTCCTGTTACAACGTAGCTCTGGTGCTGCTCCTCCTCTTCTTTTTTTTTCCTTTTCCACTTTTCTTCCCCCCTCATCTCTTTCCAGAGTCCCATTTGTGCCTTTTTTTTTCCCAGATGTTCTGCCACCCTTGGAGTGCCCAGAAATTCCAACTTTTCTTCATCTGCAGTCCTCTTCTTCCACAACCTCTGTCTTTTCACCATTCTCCACAATCCCAAGTTTCTGTAACCTAGTTTACTCTGTGTGGAAAAATTATATCTGGGCATATTCTGAGAGCTAGCAAAAAGCAATCTCAAAGTCACCAGCAGGTTATGATTTAAGGCTACAGTAGCTTATGTGATATTTAACTTCCTTAAATCAGAGGGAGAAAAACAAGACACCCAAAGCCCCTCTATGCAGGCATTGAGTTACTGGTCTGTGCCCATCCCATGCCAGCCCTAAATTCAGCAGCATCTGGGCACTGTGTTGAGCAGTGTGGCTCCAAATGCCTTCATGTTTTGCTTTGAGAAGCAAAAGGGCCTGATAAATTGCTGGGATCATAGTTCTTTGCTTTATTTCCCCAACTGCTTTGGGATTTGTAGTGCAGGCTTCTAGGAGTCTGTTTGCACAGCTGGAAGCCTGCATGAGCCAACATGATTCCTCCATTTATAATGTTCTACTGACTGACAGGTTTGGTAGCCTTGGTGAGGTGCCTCTCAGACCTCAGACCAGTGCCTGGCCACTGCTGTCAAAACTCTTGCCTGTTCCTTCAGTTCTGTGGCCAGGCTCAGCAGAAGCCAAGGATTAACCTGTTCCTTTGAATAAGCTTTATGTGCAGACAAAACGAGGTGAAAATCCTCCTCCTGGCTTTTCTTAATGGAGTCTGCAACACCTGCCTTCCCAACTGACAGGACTAAGCATCCAGTAAACGTGAGAAATATCCTGTGTGCATACATTTAGGTACCATTAAAAGCCCACGACTAAGAGCCTGTGCTCAGAATTGCAGCTTTCTCATCCGATTAATGCCTGGCTCCTGCACTGGAGATATTTTACTACTTGACAGCTGTTCTGTGGCCTATAGAATCATAGCATGTATTGGGTTGGAAGGGACCCCCACAGATCATCTAGTCCAACCCCCCTTCAATAAGCAGGGACATCCCCAACTAGGTCAAGCTGCTCAGAGCCTCATCTACCCTGAC
Source organism: Merops nubicus (assembly GCF_000691845.1). Classification (NCBI taxonomy): domain Eukaryota; kingdom Metazoa; phylum Chordata; class Aves; order Coraciiformes; family Meropidae; genus Merops; species Merops nubicus. The sequence goes on along the minus strand of NW_008620976.1, from coordinate 175,917 downwards.
CTTGAATGTCTCCAGGGATGGGGCCTCCACCACCTCTCTGGGCAACCTATTCCAGTGGTCTATCACCCTCATGTTAAATAACTTTTTCCTAAAGTCTAACCTAATCTGCCCTTTTCTAGCCTTAAAGCCATTGCCCCTTGTCCTGTCACTAGTCACTTGTCCTGTCACCTTGTGAATAGACCCTCCTCTGCTTTCTTATAAGCCCCTTTCAGGTACTGGGAGGTTGCTATAAAGTCACCCCGGAGCCTCCTCTTCTCCAGGCTGAACAAACCCAACTCTCTCAGCCTGTCCTCATAGGAGAGGTGCTCCAGCCCTCTGATCATTTTTGTGGCTCTCTATATACATCATGAGTCAGAAAACTCAATCTAACTATTACAGAACTTGCAACTGCATCCCAGAGTCCACTCTCAGTCTGACAGCATGGAAGAAGATGCTGTAGAGCTGGAGTCAGATGTATTCCTCCTGGAGTTTTAGACACAGGCCTGGGCAGAGGTGGAGTACTAGAGACCTGACAGGGAAAGCTTTCACTTCCCAGGCATGTACGTTTTGTTTGAAGCCTGAACTGAAAGCAAGTTTTTCCAGCCCTTTAAAACGTCGAGAAACCCATAGCTCTGTCCCACCTTCCCCCGTGGAATAGTTTCCTTCCTAACACCTGTTTCAGCCCAACACAGAAGCCTGTGTGTTGACCTGTCCAGAGAGACACAGTTGGGCTGGCAGGAGCCACCTCACAATACCTCAGCAGTTAACACCTCAACTCTTAGTGAAAGCAGCTGGTTTGCTCCATGCCTCATAAAACCATGAGCAAACTTTTACACGTTTGTGCTGAGAGAAGGGTTAGATACTCCTTATCCTCTCCTCCACCACTCTGCAGCACAGCCCAGCAATTACGGTCGGGGCTGTCCTTATCAGGTGAGCAATGAGGAGGAGTGTGAATGGAGATAGGTGATGGGATGGGCACGGTGGTAACCAACAAGTTATTGCAGGTCTGCTGGCGCCGCGGAGTCTGCACCGGCTCGTTTCAGTGGCCGTGCTGGAGCAGAGGGAGCCAGGGACCACACGCTGGAGTCAGATGCTTCTCTCCTCTGCATGCAGGGATGAGTAAACAAGGCACAACGTGCACGTTGACTGCCAGCCCTCACTGTCACCTGCCCTCCTTTATGGTGGGGAGATGAACTTTGACCTTTCATTTATTTGCCATGACTCCCTTTTCCTTTTTTTTTTTTTTTTTCCTCTGTCAAAAACCAATGCAAGTCAAGAGTTGCTCAGCCAGTGTTGTAGTCTTCCTCCTCACAGTCTGTGTCCTTCCCAAAATCTTTCACATGATGGTATCCAAGAAATTCAGGAGCATCCATGTGCTGCTCTTAAAAGGGTCTGTGTAGAAGCACACCATTTTACTCAACAGAGCAGTGCTCATCTGAAAATCAGAACCTCTCTTACCAGATGTACAAAGAGAGAGAAAATTCCACTTGAAGCCTGAGGTTGTCTTTGCAAATCTAGCAGTTAGAACTGTTATTGTTAGTCGAGAGTTCTGCAATTGCAGTAACCACAGAGAACAAGGGAACTTAGTCTATCAAGTTTGGGGGTTTGCATGTGGTGCGAGATCAAGTTGTACAGAAAATTTAATGGCAGAGCTGGAGGCAGAATTTTGTTCTCTGATCTTGGGAGATACATTTAGAGATTTAGGGACATCAGATGACTGAATTCTCTGTTTCTTTGAATACCTTTTCTTGAATGAGTCATTTCTTTTCAATTAAAACACCATAGGGCTTAAATTTTTAATGCTAATTAAGGATGTTATCTTTTACATTTTCAAGGACCATCTTGTAATATTGTCAACTGACGTATGCTCAGAGTTGGCTTTAAAAAGAAGATTGAAGAAAGACAGAATTGTCCAAAACCCTGGAAATGCAAAACCTTGCTGTGGAATCTGGAAAGTGGACTCCAGTCCTGATCAGTGTGAGGTAGATCCGTGTTCATCACCCATTTCTTTGTTCCAGGACTATTACTATGTGACAGTACTGCAAAAGGTGGAAATGACATGACTCAAAAGGAAAAAAGATGCTTAATGAAGAAATAAATGACCCTTCCTTCTGTCATAAGAAGTGCTTTAGTAAATGGTGCTTCTAAATCGACTTTTTGATTTCTCTGTAAGCTCTAGATCATCTTTCTTCTCAGGTATTCTGAGTTAGATTTGACTACTGAGTTCTGCCAATCTTCAGTAACTAGAAATGCTCCATTAGCTAATTGCTCAGAGACAGTGACCTTTATGGGCAAGTCCACATGACAGCCACATAAATGCCACCTTAGTGCTTCCTGATTAACTCCATAAACCATTTGCTGTATAACTTTAGACCTCAAATAACAGCACCTTTGACTTCATGTGACTTCTGAGTGTCACAGCTGGTCCAGCAGACAGGCTTTGCTAGTTTAGAGCCAACAGGTAACACCAGCCTCATTTACAGGAAATACTTGAGGAATTTCTTCAGGAAACCAAATCAGCACCACGTTGATCACTGGTCCAGCAGTGCCGTGGTGTGTTCTGTAACCTTGCAAAGGAACTCCCTGCTCATGACCTGTCAAAGGACTAGACTTACACATGTAGGTATGAGATAAAAAAATTGATGAGTGGAAGAGGAAATACAAAGTGGACTGACTTGTGTTGGCCAGCATGGGGTTGCTTGGCTGGCTTGCAGGGTGACCTAAGGTGTAGAGGTGGCTGGAAGTGTGTGAGCTGTGCTTCTCCCTCGGTGCAAGGATGTCCCAGTCTTGGTGATTTTGACAACAAAATGGAGAGGCAGGCTTTGGAAGGACTCTCACTGGCTGCAGGCCTCCAGGTTCTACTACTTGCTCCTACTCTTTGTGCATCTATGGGATTTGGGCTTATAAGAATTTAACCCATGTTGGGTTAGTCCTAAGGCCTGTCTAGCCTAGTATTAAGTAGTGGATCTCTTGTGGGGAGAATATAAAGAAATAGGACAATTTTAACAGATCCATCCCAGCTTCCTGAAGTTGATAGTTGATGAGCAGAGTTTCAAGTCCTGTGCTGAAATGCACATAGCAATAGCCTATGCAGTGGAAAAGAAATTTAACAAATGTAGGCCTTGTTGGAATGGTATTTGATACTCCAGGTCTTCTAAGAGTTTTCCCTCTTCTTGAAGCCATTGTACTTTTAACAGCATCTAGAATAAACCTCTGGGGTTTTTTAGGGTTCGTATTATTTTTAATTTTGCTGTGCCTGGGACTCTACTGAAATATATAACCAGCTGACTTATGCCTATGCCAAATATGTGAGCTGTGGGGTAAGTCTCCAAGGTTTGACATCCTTCCCTCTTGTAGTTTAGTTAAAGATACCGGGCAATGTTGTGGAGTTGTGACTCAACCCAGCAGCTCTAGGTGGGAGTTTAAGCACCACTTAGTGCCTCAGCCCTTTGCTTCTGATCTGAAGATAACTAGGTTAAAAAACTGGAGCCCATCTGGATAGAGATCAGAACTATGGCTTATGGGGGTGTGGCCCATAAACTTTTATGGTAGATACTGCTTAGAGGTCTGTGGCTATCTTGTCTTGGATCTGCAGGGAGCTGTCTTTCATAGGGGGAGACAGTTACAACTGGTTGTGTTGCAAAAGTCCTTAATAATCCTGGGTTCATGCAGAAGATTTCTGCTGGCTGTGGGCTTTGCTTTTGTATCTATGGAGGTTTCAGTAGAGGTAGGAGAAAAATGAATGCTGACGCTTTCAGAAGTAGAAAACCTCTCTGTTTCCCTAGTTATCACATGGGTTGTGATGTCTTGTTCATTGCTTGCAACCTGCAAAACATTCATCTTTCAGGTGGCAAAACTCGGAAAAGAATTAAGCATGCAGGATACAAAGCCCAGAGAACTAAAGTTTAGCTTCAGCAAGAACTGAATCAGAATGAACCTAAAGAAAGTGGGGAAAAGAGGCCCAACAAGACAAAAAAAAACCCTGAGCAATTTCCCTGTTGTTTCTCTTTTGCTGTCTTCCACCTCTGCTGTGTTTTAAGACCCCTCTCTAGTCCAGTCTTGTCCAAGCTCCTGCAAAGAGCACTTTTGTCTGCCCAGTGTAAAGCATGGTTTCAGTCCTGACAACTACATTTTTAAGACTGCTTAATTAGATATTTCCTTCTCACCTTAGGGCAAAGTAAGCTTCTGGTGCCATCGTAAAGGCTGGTTGGGTGTAAATGTCATCCTAATGACAAGAGAAGTACTGTGATCATACTGTGTTTTCTGGTTTGTGCATGTGTCTTACGTCAGGCATTTGTGTAAAACAGAGATTGCCTCAACAAACTCTCTGTGCCTGCATTTCTCTACATGATCATGCAGTGTTGCTCCACGCTTGCCACTTGGAGTTGTTTTAAATTTGGTGACAGTTGATTTATGGTGAAATGTATAATGGTAGAACCAAACAGTGAGTAGGCTCCGGGATATAAGCCTAGTGCTGTTTCCTCTGAAGTTTGCAATAATAATCCTGATGACTGGTTGAAAAAAAAGCACGTGACTGTTCTACCACCCTAGAGACTTTTCCTTCTAGCAAAATTTCTGCAGACTTTGGTGGAGAAAAATTTTGGTCCCTATCTTTTTGCCCTTTTTTTCCCCTCCCTTGTGGGTCCCTTCTCGCTTGCTTCCTAAGTCTCATTTGTCCCTCAGTTCCAAATTGTAAATAGTTCTGGCAGTAAAGCATATCTACAGGGGAATGTATGGGCTATTCTTGCAGTTCTTTTTCCTTTGATGTAGTCTCTGAATCTCTCCTGTCTTCCTCCAAGCCTGAAGAGATCTGAATAGACAAGCAATACAACAGGTAAATATTTTAGCACAGAACTTTGAGCACTTGAGACCAGTCTCAGTGTTCTCAATATTGTTGTGCCCTTTTCACCTTTTTCACCTTTCAGTGCTCAGAAGGATCTGAACTCTAGAATATCAGTTCAGACATGGGATGATGACCACTCGAATCTCTGTCCCTGAGCTGGTTTGAAAGTCTGGTCCTGGAGTGCAGCCTTGCTGTGCTGCTGCTTGGGTTTCAAATGCTGCAGAGAAACGTGGAGATGAATATTATGTGTATATGTAGGATAATTTAGCAAGAACATAAATAACATGTGAATGACAAGAATGTGAATCTATACTATGGTTTTGGCAGCTGAAAATTTTATGCTTTGCTTTTTTCCCCCTGTCTTTTCTGCTGCTGTACTTAGCAATGCTAATTTAAATAGCACAATGATCCTGTGGCTGTTATTTTCACTCTTCCTAAGTTGCAGGTGTTAGTGCTGAGCTGACAAAAGGATCTGTACCTTTAGAGTCTATACTCACCTTTGAAAAGCTCCCTGTGAATTGCAACCATCAGCTGTCCCCACAAACTTTGGGTAAGTGTGGGCAAATGTCTCTTTGTTACTTTAAAACCCATTACAATATTAAGGTAGAAACCCTAACTAAGATCAAGCCCCTATTCTGTGTACCCAGAATGGGTGATGATCTCAAAAATGGAAAAAAGACACGTTTTAAAAAGACTAAAATAAGATTCTCTTTTTCCTGTCACAGACAAGAAGACTGAGGGATGGTCAGTTACATGCTCAATGTCACAGAGTTTGTGTGACAGAGCTGAAATTAGTCTCTATGTCCAGTTTAAGATCTCAATGTCATGGCTTTCTCTTCTTGCTGGGCTATTCCTTCCAAAACTGCCAGTGACTTGCATACCACTCCAGCTTAGCACAGGCTGTCTCTTATTTGACTTTTTCTGATGGAATACTGTGTGCTACTTCTAAAAGCCCCCTGGGCTTGGAGCCTTTGGAACCACGTCCCTCCTGGAGGCTGGCAGTGAAAGCTGTGCTGGTTTGTACTGGCACTGCTTGGGAAGCATTGCAAAGGGATGTAAACAGGGGTAAATGATCTGAAGGGAGGGCAGGTTTGTGCAGTTTAAATGGTGGGGGCCAGAAATAAAAGAAGAAAACGGCTGGAGTTGATATTCTCGGTCAATGGTGTCTTCTGCTCCCCACCTTCCTTCTGTTGATACATTAAAGGCATTTGCTTCTGCTCAGTATTTACTACTGAGATGTAATGTACACATCAAGTCATGACAGAATTTTTCATTGGGGCAGAAAATCTTTTGCAAGAAAGGTGGGATTTTAAAGAAATAAAAAAAGCCAAAAAAATCCTACCTGAGTGACTGAGAAAGGGAAATCTGGTTAGGGAAAGCACACTTTGGGCTGGGGAGATTCTTCATGTGTTTCTAAAATCAGATTTCCTCGGAGACTGAGCCAGACATTGTGACATTGAATTATATTTTCCTTTACATTTGTATACCAAAAATAAACCCTGCCTAAGTCATTCAGTGTCTTCTTGATGGTTCAGAAGCAGTCAGGATGACAACAGCTACTGGTCAGAATTGTCAGAATCAAGCCTTATTATCACAGCTTGCAGTACTTGACCTGGAGACCTGGCCAGGAGGAGACATTCAATAGGGTGCCAAATTCCTTTTGAATTAAGATCTTGCATGTAGAGTTCCTGCTGCCTGGAAAGATGCTGTTCCAACTCCATAGATACTCTCAGGGTAATACTGTTACTAAGGCAGAGCCCACAATGAGCTGGGCACTGCCCATTCCTTACTCCAAAGACCTTAAAGGGTTCTAAGGATTACAGAACATATTAATATATATTTTCAAATGAGTGAGAGAGAGTTTGGCTGCTAGTTCTATACATGTCTGAGATGGTGGGTTTTGCAGAGCCCTTCTTTGAGAACAGGTTTGCAGACAAGCCCCACTTGTGTATTTTTACAAATAGAAAAAGATTTCATTTTCAGTGTGCTTATCTGCAATTTTTACAATGTGGACCCATTTTTCATGCTAAATGTGAGCTGAAGATGTAGTAAACTTCTAATCTGGACTGCAGCTTTATGTTTTTTTTTTGCTGAACACACAGGGCAATGTGTTTTAGAAGTAGACAGCAGCAACACCCCAAGTGAGATACGCCCGAAAAGGGGAGCACAGCCCTTGCAGATACAGCCAAAAGTAACATTTTGAGACTCAAATGCATAAAATACTTAATCTCATGTGCAAATTTGAGGTAAATGTTAAGACAAAGATTTCAATGGGTATTTAGATGGCTCATTCTTGCTATACTTGGTGGAAGTGAAACCTCTGGAAGCTTGTGAGAGCCTCATGGACTGTTGAATTCCTCTGTCCAGCCTCAGTGCCCATCACAGGCTGTTAGTATCCAAAACATGGTTGGTGCTCTGCGCAGCCCCTCGAGGATGCTGAGAGCTTGGGGCTCTTGGCCATGGCAAGTGTCTTCCTTCTTTCCTTGCCTTCTTCCTTGCTTTCATCCATGTGTCCATTCCATCTTGCTAAATCTGATCAAGGCGTGAGAAATCATCTTGGTTTTTCCTCCAAACTGTTTCTCCATTTTTTTTCCCTTTGATATCAGATTTGTTACCAAATTTTTAATTAAAACTACAGCTTATCCTTTACATGTGCCCAGTATTCTCAATCAGGAATGAAATGTTTTAAATACTTGCAAGAGAGCAGAACAGATAGATGGCACAGAACTGTAGGACCCTCATATATAAATCTTTTATCAAGGTCTTCAGATATGTCCAGATGTAATCTGATCTTGTGTTCTTGAGAAACCTAAATATTTCTGTGGGGAAATCCTCAGTTTTCTACGCAGGCTAGGTTTTCAGCAGCACGAAAAGAAGCTAGAAAGAAGTTGTTTTAAAAATACTAGCATATCTAGATTTTTATCAAATTGCCATAAAAAGAAGAGAGTTTGGCCTAAAAACTGTATACGAGGAAGATAAATCTTGTATCAGTGTGAAGCTTATAAAAAAATTTATTTTTAGCCAATCATTCAAGTACCTGTCTTTTTGTTATGAGTTTGTTTTCTTTTTTTTTTTACCTCAAAAAATAAACCATAGACAGGGCACGGGAAGCAATAAATCTGGGTGTGCCATTAGTAAGTACACTTAACAAGTTCACTTTGCGTCGTAGGATGAGATTCCTCTGGGAACATATATTTTTATATATATATATGTCAGAGGTCTAAAAATAGGTTGCTAGAATAAGCCATAGGGTTAGAGAAGAGGAAACGGATTTTCCAATTTGTTTTCTTGTTCTGTTTTGAAATGAAGGATTCATAATCTGAATGGGAATTCTTTTTTTTTTTAGGAAAAAAAAGTCTCATAATGAGCCAGATTAGACTGAATCTAACGAAACAAACTGTGGGACTGATCCATAAGGCAGTTTCTTATGTTCCTCTGGAAATGACTGGTACTCTTTCCATTTGTTTCAGCCAGAGTCATGTCAAACCCAGCAGTCCTTGGCGGGTGATCTGTGGCGGGTTTCTCTTCTGAGCAGGCAGGAGAGGGTGCACTGTGCAATGGTTTGGTACCTGCTCTGCTGGCCTTACCTGGATGGTTGCCCCTTGAGGGTGAGATAAGATCCAAACTTTCAGTGAGATAATGTGAATGTTTAACATTTTCTATCACTTTATAGATGCTTTCAAAGCATTTCCCATGAGAGCACAAGTGATGTTATTTCCCCAGTCTAAAAATGGGGGATTAAATCTGACAACAACGAGGCCAGAAGTGCTTGTGCTGCTCTGATGGCTCTCAAGGCCCAGTCTCTAGTTGGTCACTGGTGAAGCTGGAGATCATGTTCAGATCTGTCAGCCCCACTTGGGAGCCCTATCTACAGTGTCCTGTGCCATAGTGAGCTCTGTGAAATCAAAGTCTCCCTTCTTGCTTTGTTACCAGCCGCTTGCAGCTCGTGAGGGATGTCCCTCAGTTGAGTGTGGTGAAGTTCCAATCCTCAGGGCAGTGTCTTTGAAGCACTGCTGCTGGGATGGCATTCGGGCAAGGGGACAGGAGTTCCTTGCACTAGTTCCAGTGGAAAACAGGAAAAAGAGCAGGGTGGTACCTCCTGTCCATGCCAAACTTAGGGCAAGCGGCTCCTTTATTCATGCTCTTGCTAAGCTTGCCTTTGATAGTTATATTTCCTTGAGGTGGAGCAGTGTTATGAGAGGCTGAGGACCCATACCCACACATGGGTGCACCTACACCTTCACTCACAGGCACACAGCCCCCTCTGAAGTCAGGAGAAATGACCAGTCTTCTGCACCTCAGAGGAACTGCTCTTTATCAACTGTGGATGAATGGGAGACCGTTTTTGAAGGAGAATGTCTGTCTCATTTATAATAGCCTAATCAGGCTGATCAGCAGAGCCTTTTTACTTGTGTTTTCCAATCAGAACATACCACAAAGTCTGTTTGCTTATCTTTTAAACCTCTGCTGTCCAAACAGAACATATAGTATCTTTGCAATGGCAAAGGTGAAGTCCTCGACTCCTGTCAGCAGAGAAAGAGCTCAGGAAGATTTAGAAAATAAAAGGTGTCGTTCTGCTGCAGTCCATCAGCTGAAAGTGCTGGAGCCACCCATGTGCTTGAAGGTGGATCTGTCTGCTCTCTTAGTGCTGTCATGTAAGCCAGGGGGTGGGGGTGTGCAGTGGTGGATGGCCATTAGCTCATCAGGAATAGTGTGTAAGCAAATTATGTGATAGAAGACTTCTGTGACCTCTGGTTGAGTAGAGAATGTTCAGATCAGAAAGAGGGAGTCACTCTGAATTCACTGAGGATGGACATTGCATTTGTTTTAGTCACTTCTTTCTAACATTGTGCTGAGAGGTCTTCTTTCTATGTGTTCTGGCAGCTAACCTGCTTTTTTTTTTGCAAAAACTGGACTGGAACAGGCCAGCTGTTTTGTTAAGAAATGGACAGAACAGATTTGTGTGTGTAAGTGAAGAAGAAGCAACAATTATTTACTTAATTACCTTTCAGTTGTACACATCATATCTCCATTGTGTATAAATAGCATGAGGAGTTAAACCTCCTTAGTCTTCATCCTTCTTCAGTTCTGCAGTGACTGAGTGATGACTGCGGTGACTCCCCTCAAACAAACACCTCTCCCCCCGCAGAGATTCTTCTCCTTCCCTTTCTTTTTTTGCCAAGATAAACTGTGTGTAAACTGCATGAGCACTGAGTGCATTAAAGAAGGGGGGACGGGGCTAAAATAAGACTCCAATTAATAGTTCTGTAACTGAGGGAATGAGAGAAGAATAATCTGAGGAATTAGAAGAGCAGCTTTTCACTCTGTTACTCGGTGTGTGTTTGTGCATGTAGCTGTACACTAAAATAATTCCAGCTGTCCTTCCTTCTTTTAATAATGGCTCATTGCTTTCCCGTCGTGGGGCCATATTTGGACAAACATTAACCAGATCAAAGCCTAATGGATAGTTGTGATGGCTCTGATTCAGCAAAGCACTTAGGCACAGTGTTTCAGTGTAACTTCAATGGGACATGCTTTGACTTCAGCAAGATAGGAGCCTTGCTTCAACCAGTGACAGAAGTGACTATGACTTGGCAGGGCAGGGGGGGTGATGGGGGTACTGAAAAATCAAAGGTAAAGCTCATTCCCATTCTAGAATGGTAAGTGAATGTTCTTCCCACAAGGTACTGGGGTGGACTGAGCTCTCCTTTGCCTTCCTTCATCTTGGCCATCTCTATCATGCAGTATTTTAATAGCCGAGTACTGAGGCAGGAAGAGATTGTGGAAATCATGAGATTCCAGTCAAAGGGAAGGAGGATGAAGGGATAGCAAAAAGGGAAAATGGGAATGTGCCCATGAAGCAGGGTCTCAGACCTGACAGAGTTACACCAGAGATCCCCCTGTTCCCAGAAGCTGTCTCTGACAGTGCCTTACAACAGAAGCTTAGAGGAACAGTTTTAAAAGTAGAAGTGCTGGAGACTCCCTCCCTTGCTACAAATAGTCAGGTGGTGGGAGTCAGTGGCCTGGGGACCTGCTGAGCTGGATGCTGCACGTGGACCATGAAATCTGTTTTTGTCCAGGAACACAGCAAGGGGTCCCTTTGGGTGGAGATGATTTAGTCCTGACATTGGGATGATTTCCTAGGAGAGAAAGTTTCACTATTTAGCAAGACGGGAGGGAAAGAGGCTGAAATTATTTTTGCTGAAATCCCCTTGTTGATTCCTCCTCCTTGATGGCATAAAACCCTAGACTACAATTTTCTTGTCTCACCCAGGCCATTAAAGCGTAATAAATTGTGGCAGCTTTTAGGTTTCAAGATTTTTTTTAAAAAATGATTTTTAGTGGATGGGCTGCACAGCCTTGGAAAGAGTTGGAATTCCCCTCTGTGATTACACGGGGGTTATTTATAGCAAGTCCTCACTCCGACAGCAGAGCCTACATACCCCTTGGAGAAGTGCTGATTTGCAGGTGGGTGTGTGGCTTCATTTAGAAGTTTTACTTGCTGTGTTTGGCTATTTCATGTTTCTGTGTCTGAAACTGCTGTCATGAGGGAACAGCAGCAGTTTGTGGGTACGTTGCCACTGTTGCAGGAGACTGTTTTGGTTTGCTCTGAGCTCTCCTGCTGGAGCGACTTTCTGAGTTGAACGTCACTATCATCACTATAATCTCATGTATCGTGCCTGTGATGGGCCAAACTCTGTCCTTAGGTACAGGAGGGGAAGCCTGGAGTAAATGGAGACATCAGGGGAGGAGAGGGAGGGGAATTTAATTTCCTTTACCCTGACACTGACGTTGTAAAGTCTCTAAAATGGCCCATTCTGGCTCAGAATTAAGCAGCCACAATGACATGTCTCAGTTTGTCCAGACTGATTTTCTTGTCCATTTAAGTAGGAGAGTCTCATGCCTTTAAAGCTTCCTGGCTCCCAGGAGGAAAATGCCAAACCTGTCAGAGAAAACAAACAGTGGCTTTCCCAGCCTGTGTGTGTTCCGATTAACGAATCTATTAGGCTATAAAACCCGGGACCCCCTTTCCCAGAGAAAGAGCATACATTAGGAAGCTGTTGACAGTTCCTGAGTCTGACCCCTTGCACAACGTTGGAGACCTATCAGCAGCTCAGAGGCAGGCGGCCGGGGCCCGTTTGTTCCAGGAGGTCTCGGGGAAGTATTTGATGCTCGGCAAATGCCAGATGCGCCGTTGGTGCAGTCTGTGATGTGGGAGGTCAACAGGAGGAGCCGCAGCACACGGCGGAGTGCTTGGGGTCTTTTGGTGTAAATCAAGATGTGTTTGGAGGCGTATTACCTTGGACTTGGATGTTGTTGGCTTCTGCAGACTGGTTTAGCAAAGCTCCTGGGGGGTTTGCTGCGTTGCTACACAACTAGAGTGTTGCAGGGATGGCATTCTGTGCTTTGGGTGACAGGGGAGCCATCACCAGCGCTGGATTTAGCAAGTGCTGCACTGATCTAAGCGTTAATGTCCCAAGGAGATGCAAAACCAGGATTCTGATGTTTGAGGACATGCAAAACCCATTTTGCAAGAAAAGAGGTGTTAAGCCCTGTGCTCTTGGCATGCTCCAGTGTTAGCAACTATGTTGTTCTCCTTTTTTCCCCCTGCCTGTTTCACTTCTGCTGTTGCTTGTTAGGATGCTGCATTTTTTCTCTGGCACTATGGTATTCATCAAGTAAAAATGCAAATAATTTCTGCGTTCCTTCATACACTGCTCTGTGTTTTTAGAGCATAATGAATATTTCTGTGAGTCTCAGCACACTGATCTTCTGCTGGTTTGGTACCTGATGCTTTGTCTGTCACAGAGCAGCTGAACCAGACTGAAGTGAGTTGGTTTTGGAGCAGCCAGGTTTTGTTGTATTTCTTCTGCAACCAGAACTGCAGCTGCCCAGCAAGGCTGCTCCAACCAGTGGTCTCTCCAGCCCATCTCGGGAGTGAGTCATCCCACATTTTTGTAATTAGCAATTAGGATAACAAATACGTGTCAGTGAATAACGCAGAATGTGCTGAAGAGTTACTGATACGTGCCCCAACACGCTTTAGACAAATTGCTGCAGAGAAGTGAACCTATTTCTTACTTTGCCAAGCTGTGGAGAAGCTGAGAAGCAGCACTTGTGGTTCCAGCATGGATCCAGTCTCACTCATTCGATGGGTTCTGTCATAGGTGGCTTCAGAGCCCAGGCTTTCTGTAGCAGGTGGCTTTTACTCTTCGTACAGCACACGCCATTTAGGTCAGTCCCTGGGAGACCTGCAAGCCGAAATCCTGAAATTCACTGTAGCACATTTAAATTTGGTGGGTGAGATCTCTGTGTCTCCTGAACACAAGACTTGTTGTGACTCACAGCAGGATATTCTCTTAAAGAGCCCAGCAGAATGCTGCTGACAGTGTCACAGAGCGATGCTAATCCGACAGCAGATTGGTCATGGCTCCTCAGGTTACTGTCGGGCTCTGCAGCAGAGGAGGCCTGTTACTGTGGGAATGAAGGACCTCGTGCTGTAGGGACACAGTCAGGGCATTAGGAGGAAGAAAACCTATCCTATTCCCATCACTTCCTGAAGGGTATGTGTCAGAATGACGCACGTACTCTTGGCTCTGTTTGATGAGGGGGCTGGAGGGGGAGCGAGAAAGGAATGAGATGGTCTCAAGGGAGACATGATTGAGCTTCACAGGGTCATGATGCTCTAAGTGTTCATTTTGAATTGCTGAAACCGAAGGAGTGGGGAACAGTCCTTGTTGGATACCCATTTGTCATCCTCGTGACTCAGGAGGGCTCTTGTGGAAACTTTAGCCAGACCGTGGATTATGGTGGGCTTCTTGATAGCTTTTCTCACCCTCATAAACAGACCTCAGGAATGAGACAGGAGGATCCACATGATGGGAGCATATGCTGTGACTGAGTGCATTCTCCCAGGGTGCTTCTGGTAGGGTGAACCCCAGGAGAAAAGACACCAGGAGTAGCAGCATCCCTTAGCACATGTTCAGTCCTGTCCTAAGGTTCAGGCTGAATTGCAGTGCTTCATTTCAGTGTGTGCCTCAGTGTCCCCTCCAGTCTGACTTAAAGCTCCACTTCTCATGTCAATATTAACCTTTTGATGAGATCTTCATGTTCTGTGGTTTTCCTTGCTCTTGGGGAAAGGTGCCTGTGAACGCTCTTGGGAAATGGGAGACCTAATGTTTAGAAAACTTTTGGATGTAGCCCTTCCCTTGGAAGAATGTCTGTTCAAGGACAACAGGCAAGTCCAGCGCGGTGTCACCAGGGGCAGCTCAGGAAGCTGCTTGGTTTGTGGGAATGTAGGTAGATCCAATCAATGTGCATTTAGTTTTCTGGGGGGAGAGGGACTTTTGAATGTCACTGTGTTTGTGTTTTCCAGTACAGTAGATAGACGTAGGGCTGTGCCAAGAGTGAGGAAGGCAAAGCAGAGTAATTTTTTTTTTTTTGCCAAAAATCTCTTTTCCCCTTCAGGAAATACAGATTTGGGTCAAATGAACCTCTCACAAATAGATGCTGAAATACATTGGTTAAAGTAGAGATGATGTGCCCTACTGCCAGTTTTAAAAAATAGTGAAAACACTTAGACACTGGGAGAAGAAAGCAGTTAGGTGTTTTTTTGTTTCAAATGAGAGATTTGGAAATTAATTTCAGAATCGTTTTAAAATCTTTTCTCCTTGGGCCCAGTTATATGTTTTGGTCGAGGCCAAGATGTTACTTGTTTCTGTTTTTCAGTTCACTGAGAGAAAAAAATCTGAAAAACTGTGTTTATTTTGGGTTGCTGCCCAACTAATCTCTCTTCCTTGATTTTTCTATAATGCAAGCAAAATGCAAAATCAGTTATTTGTGCATCTCAGGTTTTAACTTCTGTTTTAACCACCCATGAGATGAACAGACACCACAGTATAGTAATTTTTTATTTATTTATTTATTTCTTCAAATCTGGTGCTGTATTTCTGTTCTCCAGGGCTTTTGAATGAGAGTTGCACAGAGAAGGAAGAAAGTAATGAAATCAAGGAGATCTTGGATTCTGTTTGCAGGGCTGCTGAGTGATTCCGTGACTGAACGGAGAGCCTGGTTGAATGAAGGTGTTAACCTTGATCTTAATACCTACGTCCCCCTTGCCATTTGAGAAGCCAACAAATGAATTGCTTTAACTCTGCAATGATGGTTTTGTCTGGGTGCTTGCTTCTCATAATAAACCTCATCTGAGAACAAATGGGAAGGAGGCCGTTGGTTTCCAGAAGAGGGGATTTGTTTAAAGTGGGAAGGGAAGAATTGAATTAAAAATACAAGGGGTTCACATAATCTACCACCTCCTGCAGCCTCATCTGGTGGCTTAACCTTTGATACTTACATTATTTTTCTTCATTTCTATTACTGTTCTCAGAATTCTCCTTAGTTTCCCCATGGCTTGAGAGGAAACCACAGTGGAGGTTTAACCTGTTTGCAAGTGGCTTCTTGCTGGAGCACTGGAGCCATGTAAAATGAGCCTCATCCCTAACAGGCTTCAGTTTTTATGGAATTATTGTCTCATTTTGTAGCATAATTATTTTTTTTTTTTAGTTCTTTTTTAATCAGAAACTGCTCTCGTGTGCATGCATATATCACCTGGATGTTCAAGGTGTGGTTCTGGACGTTGTGCCCAAATGTGAATGCATGAATTGTCTTTGATTTATAGCAACTTGTTTCCACTCCTCACTGAGTTTACGTACCACACTCTGGTCTTGGCAAATCGTTTCATCTCTCTGTGCCTCTTTGCTTGGCCGAGCTCTTCCTGCAAGGAGTTTGGGAAGAGCCAATTCTTCACGTTGCTTCTGTGCAGTACCTAGCACGTAGGTCTGCAGTTTCAGCGGGTGCCTCTAGGTGCTACCACAATACAAACAATAATCAATCACTGACCAACACCTTCAAGGCTCTTAGTGAAACCAAACACAATAAAAAGGTCTCCCCGGGGGCCGAATCTACTAGGCTATGTAAACGATTTTCTAGTGAAAGTGGCAGAAACTCTATCTCTTGGGACATTTAAAACTACCCTGCGGAAAGTGCTAGCGATCAGTGTGTTGGGTAATAATCATATGTTGGCAGAAGGGTCAAATAAAGAGGACTTCATTATTCTGGGCTGCCTGTCCAGCATATATCACTGTGAGCGAAGACACAGTGACTCAATAGATCTCTTTCAGCTCCTGACGGCTGCTGTCCTCCACTATAGGGTCTCACAATCAATAAAGAAAGCAAAGAAATCCTCAGCCAAAACAGAACTTGCATTTTTAACCATCCAGAAGAGCTTTCATCTTTTTCTGGATTTGTTTTGCATATATATATTCAGGCCAAATCCTGAATTCCTTTGTTCAAGTCATTTGCTCCAGCAAAACGATGGGTAAAAGTGTGCATTTGGAGAAGTGTTAGTAACTAATTCTTGGGAGATTATTACATTAAATCAGAAGCAAAACATAACGTGAAATTGTTGGGGAAGAGCTACAGCTCAGTGCAGAGAGAAATGTAGATACAGGTAGAAGGGGATTTTATGGAACTTGAAGGTAAACTGCACCTCTGCCTTCAATTCTCATCTGTGTTTTCCCCCATTCAACAGAACATAAATTTCCCAAGCAGATGAAACATCCTAATGGAGCGAGACGGGATCACTCTAAAGTCCACTTCATGTTCTTGCTCACCAGGCAAATTAGACATTGCAGAGCTGCTCCACCCTGGGTAGAAACGGTGGCTCCTGACTTGGAGATGGTGTTGATCCCTCCACTCGGCATCTTTTCCAGCTAGCCCTGCAGGTGGCACAGCGAGCCTTGTGTTTCCAAGCGATGGTAGCAGCCGCTGTCTTCCCTTCCTATCATTTTACAGAGCAAAAGCAGCTGTGATGGGAAAGACTCTGAGTATAGAAAAAGAGACTAGCGTGATATGCTGGCTACCAAAACATTGTGTCTTTTCTCGGGCCGTTTCCAGGGCTTTGCTTCAGGCAGACACAGAGAAACCAGATTACTTTCTTGTCATTGCATCAAGACCTTTTGGATGCTCTTGCACTACTTCCAGGCCAAAACTGGGGAAGAATGCGCAGCCAGCCGCCTGAAAAATCAAGATAATGTTAAAAACTCTTCATTGCACACTCCTGAAGTTTCTTCTGTCAGGCAGGTCTTGCTATCGGAAAATCTCTTTGGAAGCCATTGGAGTCAAGTGGAACTCATTTGGGAATTGGGAAAAAGGTGCCTAGAAAAGGACCTTGTAGCCTGCAGGGCTGCTGGGAATTCCTGCTCATTAGTCCTTGCCCCAGCTTTGCTTCTCTTCATGGCTTTGGGCAACTCACTTCTTATGCTCTGGCTCAGTTTCTCTGCCTGTAAAGTCAGGTAACTCTTACCACCACGTACCTACCTGACAGGATTTTCTTCCCTAGTAATAATTAACAATTGTAAAATGTTCTTTGACTGTGTTTATTTTTATTAGAATACTTCTAGATTATACGACAGTACTGATGCTGTTGCAGATTTGAGCTCCTGTACAAGATTACACTGGAAATTAAAATCATTTTTCTAATGAGATACGAAACATCTTGTGGTTGGTGTGGTTAAGCTGTGTTTAAAGCTCCTTTACAGCATGACAACAGTGTGAAATAGCTGAGGCATTCCAGTGAATCTAACCCCAGCATCTGTGACAAAATGGGCTACTTGTACAGATGATTATTCATGATCTGATCTTAACTCTAACAGAAAGGTTACTTTAAGTAGTTGATAAGTAGAACTGAAGGTTTGAGTTTCATTGCCATTACCAGAAGGTGTCAAGTGCACATCTTGAGTCTTGTCAGGTCATGTCTTCATGCACACTTGTATCCAGGGTGCTTCTTGGTCCTACAACACAGCCTGGACTGTAAGGAACTGAGCAGCTTTCTTGGCATGTATTTTATTTATTGCTTTTACTACAACAGTAGGCTCAAGTGAGAGCTGCATAGAAATAACTTGTTTTCTCCTCTCCTCTAAGGCAAAGAAATAAGACTGAGACCTTGGCTTCATGAACCAACCTATTGCTGCTCCAGCAACTAGTCCACAAGTATTGATTTTTGTTAGGGGATGCTGTGGTTTCAATACTACTGTCTCTGCCCCTAGAATGTTTTAGTTTAAAGATAAATACCTGCCTCATCTTCCTGTGTTCTGATCTTATCTGTATCCATACAAACTCTTGGTGTCTGTCACATCCTACAGCAATGAGTTCCATTGTTTAACAGTGGTTTGTGTAAAGAAGTGCTGCCTTGGTATCTGAACCTGGTATCTGCTGCTCCATTTGATGCCCTGAAATTATTATGGAAAAATATTATGAAAAAAACCTCAAAACAATAAATGATTGTTTTCTACCATCTCCAAGATTCTCATGACCTCTATCACAGACTGCTCATCTGCTTCTTTTCTAGAGATGAGGAATTACAGTAGATATGGGAAGACAAAGTGAAGATGAAGAGAGCTGGGATTTTGTCTGTTTTTTATTCACAGATTCTAGGTGATACTAGACGAGCAGATGATGTGGATATTTTGCAATCGCTGAACTGGTTTTCATCATCTCAAGATGTACAGTGTCCAAGGTTAGATTAACATTTCTTCCCCCTCATCCCAAACATTTTTTAGGTCAAAACGTGTTGATGGATTTTAATCCAGTGAGGTGGTGTTGCTATCTTTGGAGGTGTTAAAAAAAAAATGCATGGAGGTGGTACTTCAGGACATGGTTTAGTGGTCATGGTAGTGTTGGGTTGATGGTTGGACTTCATGGTCTTAGAGGTTTTTTCCAACCTTAATGGTTATATTGTTCTATGATAACGGATATGAGAAAGCATGTCTTTAAAATTTTGACTGATAAAACCCATGAGGTGCTGCCAGTGGTGGTTACTCTTTATCTGCAGAGTTTCTCAAATCTTTATCCTGAGCCTCTGCTACCAGCCAGAGTTGAAAGGAAAGCATGGATGGGGGAGGTTTTCAATTTGACCCAGCATGGCCATTACGGTGCAGGATGATGAAACAGTTTGGGCCTTTTCTGAGCCAAGGGAGGCTTGTCCTCATGGCATGTCTTGCTAAGTTCTGGAAGACTATCCAGGAAAGGTGTAAGGCCTTTTAATACAAAGTATGACGTGTTTGTTCATTTCTGTGGTGGGAGGAGGTGGGCTGGAAAGGCAACATCTCTTTAAGTAGCTTCTCTACTTTCTGGGTGCTTTAGCACCCAGGCACAGGTAACCTGTCTAAATAACCATAAGGAGAGCGTAAACTAAGCAGGAATCAAACACAAAGAGGCAGAAAATGAAAAATGACTCCCTTTAACCTGGCAAAAAGGAAATTGTTGGACAAAGTTCCAGACTTGATTGAACAAAACACAGAGAAATTTTTTTTTTTTTAACTCATCTTCTCCCCCCTTCCCACCCTCTGCTCCCCTGGAGAGAAGTCTGGATGTAACACTGTTGCTAGGACTAGGCCTATGATTAAGTTCTGTTTTTCAAAGGTGATCCCAGCGTGATTAAAACCAGGTGGCCCCCATGGCGCGCGGCAAGGGAGCCAGATGTGCTCGGCAACTGGACTGCCATTTCCTAGCCCAGCTGCAAACAGTTGATTGTCCACTCGCTCTGGGTATTACAGCCGTGACCTCCTCTCTTCCTTGCCTCCCCCGTCTCCTGTCTGCTTCCCCCAGCGACATTTGAGAGCAGAGAAGTCCCTTTAGACTTGTTTGTCACTGTTACAACCATCCCTTTCTCCCTTCACCTCCCCGCTCCCAGCCTTGGTTCCGCACTTCCATTACTCACAGATGTTAGAGGGTAGGAGCTGACAGCATTGGCTTTTACCTCTCTCATGCCTTTATTTGGATATTTTTTTTCCCCCCTCCCCATGTTCTGGCGTGTGTGCACTGACCCCAAAGCACTCCCAAGTCAACTGGCAGCGTCTGAATCCACTTAAAGGTGAAGGGATAAAGCAATTTTCTTCAAGATGTGGCATAAACTGTTTAGTTTTTGCTGTCTCCAAAGGCCTGTAATGAGAGGGTGGCCCTGTCCCAGAACAAGCCCCGTCTCACCCTGATCTATAAAATTTGGAATAGGTTAATCTTCTCCCACAGCACTGGCCTGTCAGCCCTTTTTTGCTGAATTAGGGCTCTAATGCATGGGTGGTGTCAATAATTGCCTAGTAAGCCATACTTAAAAAAAGAGTCACAATCAATCGTCCCAACATTAGGATGTCATAATGCATCAGTCCTGCATTAGGAAGTTGTAATCCATCAACTTGACATCAGAAGGGACAGTGGATGGTGGGAGCTCAGTTCAGGCCTAGGGGAAGCTGGAACTACTCCATAGGCTTGACTACATAGGCTCTGGATTTGGTCTCAACGGGTCATTCGGTTTTCTTTTCCCACCTACCCTTAGCAACATAATAATGGATTCAAAGAATATTGAATTCTCTGGAAAGAGGAGGACTGTCGATGCTGGAGGTTTGGGACAACATGGAGTTTCAGGGCTTCTCATCTTCTGTTTAGCAAAGTACCTTTTCTTCTCTATACATTCTCCTCTTCCTGTGTTTGATACATGATGCAGGTATCTATAGTTATTCCTGATCTATTTTTGCTTTCTCTGGAAATGTCTCTTTGTGTCAGTTTGTTGATCATTCCTTGCTCTATGGCATTGGTTCAGCTTCCTCAAGTCAAACCCCAGTCTTGTTTGCAGCTCCTTTCTATAGCCTTCTCTGCGTATTTTAAATCTGCAAAGCTCCATCTTTTCCCTTCTGCAACAGTCTTCTTCAGGGCAAAACCCACTCAGCTGAATGTTGTTTCAGTTTCCTGGGTGGTAGCTGGTACTCTCATCACAGAGTGAACTCAGCTCCGTGCAGGTGAGGCTGAAGAGTTCCCTTGATACATCACATATCTGCAGGCCTCAGATTTAGAAATGTGCAGCCTGACCTGTTACGTGAGCTGTCTCAGGCACACAGCTCCAGCACAGACACCGGTGTCTGAAAATCCCTCTGCTTCAACATTTGTCTTCTCCTTTCTTACCAGGTATAGCAGTTGAGTTAATTAATGTTTGAGTCTTACAAGTTTTGAATGTTGGAAGGAGCCTTCAGCTTGTGTCCTGGAAAAACAAAATAAAACAAACAAAAAAAAAAAAAACCAAAAACAAAATAAAATCAAATGAGCTACGAGGAGTTAGATGGAACAAATCTTATCCAGAGTCTCTTCTAAAGGCAGCTGCAGAAGTTGGCCATGAGCTGGCCTAGTCACCTTCCTCTTGGTAAGTCCATGCTTATGGGGAGATAACTGTAGTGTCGTTTCCCCATCACTTGGTAGCTACTTGGAGATCCTGAGGCCACAAGTGAGGTGAACACACACGCTATTGTTACTAGCAAGTCAGTAATTTCATTTCCAATGTTCTTCCTTAGGTGTTTGATGCAGTGTGAGGAGCTGGGTTTGGGATGAAGCAATTAATGGGACATCATTGTACAGAAGGTGACAGTGTTTTTTCCCCAGACTAGGGTTGAAGAGCAGGTGTCAATATGGCCAACAGAGTCTTTAGTCTGTCTTAAACATGCTGTCAAAGGCTCTGATATACCACCTTTGGAAGATGTGTGCTGCTAAACAACTGACACAGGCACCCATTCTGCTGTGCTAACAGATGCAGCCACGTGTCTTGCTGGTCAGTAATGTCTGGTTGTATGCTAGGAACTGCTCAAAGACAAAAAAAAGACCTAACTTGTCCCCCAGAGCAGAAAAATGGGCAGGATTCACAGAAGATGAAGCCTTCTGGAGTAATAATTTGATTAAAAATGTGATGTCCTTTTTGGTGAGGATAAGGGAGAAGCAATTGTGATGGGAAAACTGAGTGCAAATGTTTTGGTCAGTGGGAATGGGACAAGGAATGGGCACAGTGATGAACACAGACTGTAGCATGTCTCCACAAGATCCTCCATTTGATAGTGGTACTGTAGCTGGTTATTTTTTTTTTTAAAGTAAATGAATCATCAAGGCTGTTGTTTTGCATTTTGTGTATTTCTTCGTTACTGTACTGCGTAGTTTCTTTGTGAGCCCAAAGCTTTGTCACATGAATCTTTAAACTTTCTGGGCTTGAATTTAGTAACTACTGGCTTTGGGTAGAGCAACTGCTGTGGAGAAATGATAAACTGAATAAATATTGATGGTAATTTCTTTTTTTTTTAAGTGAGGCACAGCTTTTAGTGTGCTGGGTTAGTGAAGTATTAGCTCTTGACTAAGATTTTCAAAACTGCTTGAAGCTGTTTGAAATGGGTGTCCAACCCCCTTTGAAAGATTGAAAATCCTCTCCTCTGAGTGCCTTGAAATATGGCTGATACTGGCAGAACAGCCAAGAATAATAATCTATTCCCAGCACTTTATCTGCAGTTACCTTGCTTTCAGCCCTGCTTTGATGAAGAACTCTGTCACCATGACTGAAAACTTCCCTGCAGTTGGTCAAAATTGTTGGTGGCATCTGACCAGTCGCTCACTTAGAGCTGCAGGAAGGGTCTAGTGTGTCTTGGAGAAATTGCTAAATCCTGGTATCTCTTCTAGTCTCATGCCATTGCATTTCTTCTACCCTTTCTGGGTGAAACACTGAAATGCTCTCAAGAGACAAATGCAGCAACTTTTGCTTCTGAAAAGACCCCACTGACCAGACCACAGCTTAAAGGAGGAGGCCTGGCACCAGTTTTAAGAGCAGCCTCTGGCTTTGGCTGGCTCAGTTAACCCTCGGAGGAGGATTTCAGCCACGCACGGTCCCGTGCCAGTAGTGACCACTGAAATCTCACTGCTCAGCTTTATTGGCTGAATTATCTCTGATGCCACAAGAACACCGCTCTGAAGTGACCTTCGTAGTTGATCTGGTTCTAATTATAATCCAAGTAGTTTTAAGCATTCATTTATATGTCTTCTTAATTGCAACCTAATTTCTTCAATTGTAGCCCATTCATCAGTTGTTAATCATTTTTTAATTGTGTGGAAAGTTTGAAGGGTTAGTAACAAGTCATTTGTTAGCTAGAGGTCATGAAAAGGGTTATAAAA
This sequence comes from Merops nubicus, assembly GCF_000691845.1. NCBI lineage: Eukaryota > Metazoa > Chordata > Aves > Coraciiformes > Meropidae > Merops > Merops nubicus. The sequence continues at coordinate 153,068 of NW_008620976.1, read as the reverse complement.
ATTGCTTGACTAATTTTAAATAATAAATTAACAGATGGATGTAGTCCCAGATTTTAAGGTATTTCAATATTTGCTCATGCAAAATAAATATTACGAGGCATGAATTCTGTTTCTTGTACCAAAATGGATGTTGGTTGTGAGTGAAACGCCCTGTTGCTCTCACTTCTCAGGAAAGCGATGAATGACAAAGTGAATGTTTTTTAATGAGGGTTTCATTTGAATTGGATGGAAATTACTAATGAGATTCTGATTGCAATCTTTTAACGGCATGCACGTCATAGGAAAGAAACCAAGAAGAAAGAGAACCAGTGTCTTTTTGAAGACTCTTAAAAATAAAATCTCGTGACTGTTTCTAATAAGACCAGCTGTGAGCAGGAGTCACTGGAAAAAGAAAGGATGTGAAGCTGAAATGAAACAGTGTTTAGGATCACATTTGTCACATCCCCAGGTTCCGATCTTGTGTTTTAGTTTGTTGCTTTGTTCATAGGGATGGCCTTGTTCTTCACTTTGGGCTTATTACAGCAGTGAAGCTGGTGACTGTGAGCTCTGTGACTGAGTTTTCTCTTCTAGAAAATAGACTCTTTGCACCTTGCTAGTGTTAGGAAGAGATGCAAGGTGATGAGGAGCCCAGGCTGCAATAAATGTCTCATCCATTCCTTCTCTTTGGATATAGGATCATGTCTGAGCATTGGGGAGTTTGGGAAATTCCTGCCACATCGTAAGAAATCTTACAGGAGTGACAAAAGTCCCCTGTCCAGACTGTGTTGAAATAACCCCAAGAGCATCACACTCCTCACACTAACAGTGGTTGAAAACAGAATTTCTCTGTACCTTCCATGTCCTGAAAAAAAAAAAGAGTGATTGCTGGATCTGGTCATATTTTCCTATGAGAAGTAGTAGAGCAGGGGAAGACAAAATACTATATAGTGAGAAAGTCTTGCTAGAAGTTGGCTTATAAAAAATACAGGAATTCCTCACTCTTCCTCCTCTCCTAAACATGAACGTTCCCCAGATCATGACACTTTTGCAAATTAACTGTTCTATACAGATGAAGGTTTCTATTCATTTCCATAGTCGTCCTCCTTTGCCTTCCTTTTCAGCTTAATATTTTGTAACTTTTATTCCTGATAAGAAAGATGACCTCCTGCTACTCTTGCAGCTGCATGAGAGATGCCTGCCCTGTGATTTACTGCCCAGTTGGGGGAACGATTTGTATCAGAGTGTCCCTCTATTCAGCTGTAATTTAGAGCCATTTCTGAAATTCCCCAGAAAGTTAACTTCTGTGAGCTTCCCCTGCTTTGTACCCAGCCCAGAAAAAAAATTAAGCATCATCTTCAGAATAGATTCCAATCAACATATGGGCAGAAGTGAAGAGAGTGATTGGAAATTGCAAATGGCTATTTGCCATATATCAAGAAGGTATTTAGGATATATTGTCTTTCCTTATGGGATGGGAGGGGAGCTCCAGGCAAAGCTCACGTATGGAGGGCTCTCACAGGAAGGAACAGATTATCAGAGCAAAAAATCCTTTAGACAGTGCCTAAGATGGAGCAGCCCAAACGTATTTTGTTCTTTTGGGACTTCATAACCCCAGTGAACTTTAATCTTACCCTTTCTTCCCTGTTTCACCCTCTCTCAACATTCACCCCTGAGGCTGGCAGCACTGGGAAATCTGTTTCCTCTGAAGAAAGGAGAAGAGGAAAAGAAGAAGGGGGGGAAGAAGCAACAAGCCCACCCCCAAGAGGTATAACTTCAATTTTCATTTCCCTCATTTCACAGTTACAGATGAATCTGAGTTTGTTTTGAGTCTATTTTAGATTTTGGTTAGTATTTCTCAGCATGAAACATTTGTTTTTCTCCATTTAAGTTGCAGAGAAAGGGTGATTTTCAAATAGAGAACTTCTCTCACTTCTCTGCAGTGCTGCCTTTATCCTCTGCAGAGAAGGGGGTGAAGTAGCTGTGACCCAGGACAGGGTTTAAGTCAGGTTCTAGAAAACCAGTGTTCCTTACATGAAAAGAGGAGTTTTATGATGGTGACTTTGTGCAGCCAGCCACAGAGGAGATGTGTGGTTGAAGCTGACTTGCAAAAGACTTCCCTTTCATTTTTCTTTTTGTTGGGTTGGGTTTTCAGGCTGGTCTTAGTTTGTGTCTTTATAAAGAAAGACTCTAAGGGCTTTCTGTGTGTTGGTTTTATATTTTAAAAAAAATATGCATTGCTTGTGTCTCGAAAGTATCAGAAGTACAAATGTACCTCTGTTTTCCTGGAAGACTGCTCGTGTTGGCCAGAGATGCTGTGCGCATGGAAGTCTTGAACTGAAGAGACAACACAATTTTTAAGGAAAGTTGTATCTGATATGTTAATTTTAATAGTGTTAAATATTGGTTAAAAAAAAAAAAAAAAACCAAACCCAAAGCTGGAAAACTGTAAATTCTTTTTTCCAAATTCCTTTCCTTCACAAGTTCTCCAGCCTTTCGTGGTGCTTGATGTCACCATTTCAATGACAGTTGGTGATGTCTTCTAATGACACCTGCTTGTGGCAGGAGGAAATAGCCCCCAGGAGAGGACATGGTGAGGGACCTCTCTGCTTATACCTGGTGGTAAGCAAAGAAAACTTGCAAGTAGTTTATACTGTATTTGCACTTCAGTCAAAGGTTATTTGGAGCATTTGTGCTTCAAATAATGTTGAGCTTTGAACTTTACAGCACCACTTTTCCTGTGGAACATGTCAGAATGAAAAAAAGACAAAAAGCATCAGTTCTGAGTAGTTATCCAAACCTAGACTGCAGCCTAGGACTGTGGGGTGAGGAAACTTGAGCAGAAATAGACTTTGTTCTGTTGAGGATTCTGTAGGGGATATTGCAGGTCCCATGTTCTTTTGAATATGTAGAAGAAATGGAGATGTTTCTAATGAGGACTTTCTCTAAAGCTGTATGGAACAGCTGATAAACAGTTCTGAGCAGGTAAAGCCACTACTTTTGCCTTTTGTCTTTTTAACGGTGTGTGAAAGTGAAATAATGCCTGAGCCCTCATGTGGTTCACAGCAAAGGTACCCACTGTCCACAGGAGCCGGGCTTGTGCAGTGTCCCTGGGGCCGTGTGGGTGTGCCTGGGGGTCTTCTGGGGATGGAGATTCACCTGCCTGCTGCTCTCCTGTACAGAAGGGATGTGGTTCTGGAATGACATGATGTGTGAGACCTGCACCTCCTGCAGTGGAGCAACTACCAGACTGGGCAGTTCTGGGTGTAGGTGAGGAAATAACATCATGTGGTGATGACACCAGTCTGTAAAGCTGCAGCTTTTGTGGAGCTCCTCAACACAGCATTGATTATACAGATAAAACTTAATGTAATAATAATCTTAACTTTTAAACATTTTTCTTCGTATATACAGTATCCCTTCAGTGGCAGATTTGTTTTTTCTTTCATCTAAGAGACTATAAAGCTAGATAAAATTACTGAGATTTCTCTGCCATATTCTCATCAAAAAACTAGAGCAGCTGGCAATGCAATGAACTCACTGTTTCGGAAAAAAACCATTACTTCGTCATCCTGATACACCTTGCTGTGTCTCTGAGACTTCTCCTTGGTTTCTTGTTTAAATTTGGGGGTTCCAACCCACCAACTTGTCTTTTATTGCGTGTTTATAGCCTGCCTAGAAAGGTTTTCTTTGTAGCTTTGAAACTCAACCTTAAAGTAGCGTTGGGGTAGGCTTGGGTGAGGCTGTTGTTGCTTCTTCCCCCCCCTCTTTCCAGCTGCAGCTTCTGGGTGTGCCACACACTTGAATTTGGCAGTGCAAGCAATAGGAGGAGTGATTCTGAAATTCAGACTTTATCCTGACTGATATGCTTAGAAAGAGTGAGAAAAGATAATGGATGTGAGAAATGGTGAGTGATTCCAGATCACGTCTTGGTAAGAATTAATTTCCTACAATTGCTGAATTAATGTAATCAGTAACCAGGGTCTGTAACAGACAGAAAACATCCAGAGGGATTAGATCAGTAGTAAACAATATTCTTATTCAAAGAATTCTTCTGTAAAGGAGACCTTCACTAAAATCTTTACATTAATTGTCACAGAGTGCATTGGTTTGGGATTCCTCTCTAAAACCATATCAGCAGTATCCAGAGGCAGCTCTCTCTGGCCCTCTGCTTAGGGATTATGATTCTTTAATATTTTGGGCATTTAGAAGGATGTGTCCTTGTACCACAAGGAGACTTTTGGCGATGTATATTAAAATTAATTGTGAGTGGGAACAGTGTCAGTGGTATACTAGTAATACAGGAAGGTGCACTGTGACCTGAGGGCTGCCTATAAAGGGGTGAATTTTGTGAAATGTTGTATCCTGGCTACATTTTCTTTTTCCTCCAGGAATCTCCCTGCATTTTTAGAAAGTGGTGCTGCTTGCAGAGTGAAAACTCTTGCTTTCAGAGGCAGTAAATGCTAAACAGACCCACTGGTGATCCAGCCCCTTTCTCCCCTGAGCTTTTCCAGGGGAAATTTTCTGTGAATGACTTTAGCAGAACCTCTTGAAGAGTCATGAAATACACAGCGATGAGATCACAAGGACTCTGTTTAATAGGATTTCTTTTTTGGGGTCCCAAGAGTAATGTCATGCCAATAATTCACCACTGCAGTTCCCTTTCTGTTTCTTAACAGCACTAAAGAACCCTAAAGAGCTTCCTTCTGAAGGGAGCATGCCTGCAGTTCAAGGGCCTGATCCACAATGCACAGCAGTCAGTAAACAGTGATTTAAGTTATCTTTATACAAATCTGATACCAAACCTGTTTGACACCAGCAGGTCTCAGATTTGTGTGTGATTCAGGGTTTCAGTGTGTTTCACCCCTCTTGATTAGAAAACAGAAAAAGACCAAAAACACCTAACCCAGAGAGCAGCAAGGAAAATGATATTTTGAAGGATGGACTTGGGCCAGACCAGGAAATGTTGGGTTATCCTATCAAATTCATTAAAATAAGCATTATTATAAATACAGTCATACTCAGCTCTGGCTTTGCATAGAGAATTCACATAGTTAATTGGGAAAATACAACTATTGTCCAAGAAAAAAAAGAAAATCATTTCTGAACTCAGCTTTTCTTTCTGGGGGAGAATTAAAATCTAGGAAAGAGGTAAGCTTTGTAGCCAGATCTTGCAGATCATTTGAAGGGGATGTGAATAAGGCAAGTGTTTTCCAGATTCCAGACCTGAGGAAGGACCTGTCCTGAGGGCTTTATGGTTGGAGCATTTCAGCTGAACTCTGGAGCAGTCTCTCCCAAGTCCTCAATATAAACAAGATACTTCCTATAGCTCTCAGGTCTTCAAATCACACCCAAATGAGAATGTGATCTTCCCCAGGGGACCTTGCTACGTGTCTGTGTTGTAGGGGGATTTGCCAGGTAAAATAGGTCCTTCAGCTATGGGTTTTTATTGTGAATTTGAGGGAAGCAATTGGGAAAAGTGAGGTAAAGTGCTTTCTTGACATAGTTCTGCTTTTTCTCCTTCTAAGCACGAATCGGAGAACTTTTCTCGTAGCCTTTGAGTATCATAGGATGATGTAATTTGAAAAGTCTTGTTCTCTTAACACTGATATTTGGGAGGGCAGGCCAAAGCAGCAGGAGTTAAAATATGTGTATAAAACTGTATAGTGATTTTTGGATGCCTCGACTACCAGCCTGTTATGCTAAGAATACTTGGTGAATGGGATGGCACTTCTCTCACTGCCCAGTCACTGTCCTCTAGCAATGCCCTGAAGCCTCAGTCTTCTCTGTCATCTCTTCAGACAGATCATAGACATCTCCCCCAAACCATTCTTCTCTTCAAGGAGATGTTAAGCAGGAACACGGGATTAAAGAAAGTGAAGTTTGCTTGCAGCTGCTATGTCCTGTCTGTTCCACTTAGCATCAGTGATATTAAATGCCTTCTTTTGGGTGTCAGGGTCTGTATGTGCATAGCACCAAATTGCCAACACAATCCAATGCTCTGATCACTCTCCCTTCACTGATTGGTTCCACCTTTGTATCTGTTTCCTACCCCACTGACTAGTGTCAGCAGCCTGTTTGATGTTGAATGAATTAGCACCGAAGAAATAACTGATAAAAAATACACCTTGCCACCAAGCCAACTACAAAGGAGGAACTGGCTCCCTGAAGTTAGCATTCAGTAAGCATCTGGGAACTCTCAGTGTCTAGGAACAGGCTACATTTTGCCACAACTATTTTAGCTTGATTAGAAATTTCTCCTGAAGGAGAGAACCAATTCCAACACACAAATAGTGTTCAGTGCTGAGGCACACGGAATAAAGCTTTTCCATGCTGTAAGTGTGGAGTTTGACACTTCACAAAGAAGATGTCTTTCATGCAGAATGGGCATTGTGTGCTTGTTTTTATGGTTTATGCATAAAAGTCCTTATGCATCTCAGTATGAAATTTCCTCCAAGTATGTGGATGTTGACAGGGCAGAGGATGTGCATGTCCCGAGCTAATCTTTGGAAAGTAACATGCAAATAAAAGTAGTGATAATAATGAAAATGGGCAGCTTATACCCATAATGAGAATAGGCAGCTCGTATCCATGAGCTTTTTGGGAATCCACACAACTCTGGCTGCTGTGGTGGACTGAAGCCAGAGACATCTCTCTTTTTGGTTTCATTTGTGGAACATCCTGAGTATTGTTTTCAAAGCAAAGGGATCTTTCATAAGTGTTTTCATGTGTAATTTGATGTCAGGCTGCTGCAGAGACTCTCTGGTATTCAGTACTGGACCTGTGTATATTTTAAAGTCTTTTCTTTATTTCTCACCCCTAATGTTCACAAAATTATCTCATTAGGGAATTTACTCCTGTGCTTGAGACAGAGCTCCAGGGGGTCTTGCATGAACAGGTATGTGGCACCTCTGTAGAAGTATTCCCTTATTTCTGAGGGGGAAAATCCCAGCTCTCTGAGAATCCTCATGGCTATTTCACTTGGTTTCAGAGAGGTAATCCTCAGAATTCCCAGGAACCTTCCATCCTGCCAGGCCACCAATGTTGTTAGCTCCGGCTACATTGGAATCCATGGCAGATAAAAGTGAAAGTTGTTGATGGAGATTTACTTGAAATATTTCCTTCAAACCAAAATATGCCTTGTGACAACATGTGAGCTGCGGGTTAAGGTGTCCTGGAGCATGGTTTCTCCCATGAACACAGAGCTACATTTTTTTGGTTCTACTGTGTTACAAAACCGCCTTCAACCTTGTCTCACTGATATCTTTATCAAATTCTTGCTGAAACGTGTTTTTTAGAAAACACACACGCACAGAGAACCCAGCAGTGAAAGCTCTAACTTAACGCCTCGTGTTCTTCTCAGATTTCCAAAGCGCTGAGGCCTCGAGAATATGTTTCCAATATCCTCTCATCTCTCTCTGTTAGTGTTTTACTCAGCTCCATGCTGTGGAGGTCCTGACCCCTGCAATCTCCAGGGGAAGGGGGCGGGAAGGGGGGTCAGGCCATGTTAGAAAGCTGCAGGCCACAGCCTGTGAAATGAGCCCAGTTTCCTCCACTCCTTTAATACATTTAACCTGGAAGAGGCCGTCGCCGGCCAAAGATTAGATTACCAATGTTGGCATGTTTGGCCTAACAAATGGCAAATGGATGACGTGCCAGGCAACGGCTAATCGCTGCTGACACAGATCTATTGCGAGGCCTTTTAGAGGAGGGGATAGTTCATGTCTGCAACGGAGTTTTGTCTTGACGACTGAGAAGAGAGTTGAGAAGGCCACCGGAATACCTGTCTCTTTGAATCTGAGGACTCCCAAACGGTGTGTCATTTCTTAAAGGTCTCGCCGGCCCTCTCGGAGGACGATCTAAATGTCCCGGCCTCCTCCAGGCGATAGGACATGAGAGGTTGAACCTTTCTCATTGCAAACCTGCTCTCTCTCTGTGTCTATTTATACCTATACCTTGACTGCTGCTAATTCCTGGGCAAAAATAAGAAAACGAATCATTTCTGCAGTGCTGATTTGAAGGGATAGTAGGGTCAACCAGTCTTGCTTAGTGAAATGTTTTTCTAAATGCCTTTCCACCATCATGGCTTGAAATGTGTTTTCTGGCTCCTTTTCTGTGTCCTGTCTCTCACAAAAGGGTAGAAGTGGGAGGTAATGGTGGAGATGCAGCCGGTCTCTCTGCCTGAGCAAGGCTGCTTTGTAGTTCTTGAGCTTAACTTCATCTTGGCTGTTCTTTGCTTCCTCTGGTGTTTGAAAGTCCATGTTACCTCTTTCTTTTGCATGTTTCTGAGTGTTTTCACATCCACTCTAGGGTCGCTGAGGAACAAAGGTCATAACGCCCTTATTCTGGGTGCGCCATGTTCTAGTTCCAAAATTATGCTCTTTTGACTTTTTTGGAGGGTGGAATTGATAAGGTCTTAAAAAGACCCTGGTGACAGAAAGCAATCTTCCTAAATGATAGGTTGTCATTGCCTTTAGTAATTGGCATCTAGAATGTTCTTTATGAGATTATGTATTTTGTGGGACTTTTTCAAACGCTGCTGGGTGTTACTGAGGGCTGGAGGTGTTTACTGGTGGTTTTGCCCGCGACACAACCTAGCTCACATTCACTCAGTACTGTTGCACTGGAGCACATTTCACCCCTGATGAACCTCATCAAAGCAAGAAGCAGAGCCTGGTTCCTCTTCCTGTTCTGTGAGCTGCTTGCTCATATTCTCTCTAGCTCTTCTGTCTCCACAGTAACATTTTTCCCATGACTTTTGAGTTGTGTTTTGCAACCATTTGCTCTCCAAGGTTGCTTGTGAGCTTGCTTGGCTTCCTTCTCCAGGGGGACAGGGCACAGATTGTCAGTGCTGTTATGGTTTCCACATTTGTGTGTGATGCTCCTTCTCACATTGCTTCCCATAATGAACATGTGTTCTTTTTAATGGGGACTTGACACGTGTACCTGTCATTGCTGTCCTTTCTCCTTCTATACGTGGTCAAGCAAGAGAGACCCACGAGTCTTGAAACGAAGAGTTGTTAACACTGTCAGTCACAAGATCTCAGTTCCTTTCCTAGCTACTATCTTATATATCCTTAGACTAATTGTCTTTTAGCTATTCAGTTCTTGAAATCTAAAATTAGATCAAGATGTCTTACTGAATAAATGATGTCTGAAGGCTTTCCAGGGTGGTGAGGAGGAGGAGAATCACTCTGAACCAGTTAATTGTCTAGGCAATATCAGGGGAAGGAGATTGCAGTGAGGTCCTGTTTGAGAGCTCTGACTGTTGTTTGGGGTAATAAGACCAGTCTATGTGGAACCCTCTGTGCAAATCAAAGAGCATTTAGATGAATTAACTGTCTATCAGGAGGTCCATAGGCCATGCTTTGTCTAAGGACAGATGACTAGATAGGGCGTGGAAACAGTAGGTGGTGGAAGGGGAGAGGAATGCTTGATAAAAGTGGAAAATGTAACATGCTGAACCTTGACATCTAGTAAACAGCAAACAGGCTGAGATTCAACCAAGAGGGCATATGTTTTGTTTGCCTCACTGAGCTGATGGCAATGGATTCATAGCCTTTCCTTCTGCTTTCCTGCTAGTATTTAGAGCTCATATGCTTGATGGCAGAACATCATTCTGGTACCTTTCTTAAGAAGGCATCTGTACAATTGTATTTGATGCTGTTGACAGCCTGGTCGGCTGCCAGTCAACTTTATCTTCAGTGTCTGATTTCAGTTCTAAATATTTCTGTTGCAGATCAATCTTGTACACCTAGATGCTTCAGATCTTCAGAAAGCTTGTCAGGCTAGGATATATCAAGTGTGATTTTTTTTCTTCCTTGTTCCAGAACTCATCTAATTTTAGAATTGTAACTTTTGTCAAGTCAAAGTGAGCTGTCTGGATTTCCAATAGTGAAGAAAAGCAGGCTGTTTTCCAGGGAGTATTCAGGTTGATTTCTAGGGAGTATTCATCCTATCTTGAAATGTAAGATGTGATTGAAATCGAGGAGTAGCCCTTTGGAAGCACCTGTTTTGTCTTCTGCAGTTGAAGGGAGTCTAGATGACTAATTTAGTTCTTGAAAGCCATTAATCATGGGAAGTGAATCCCAACTTTTGAGAGGAAGTCTGTACTAGAAACTGATGACTGAGTACCTCTGGGAGCAATGTAAGGTCTCCAGGTGCCTTCAGGACCATTGCAGATAAAGTCTTGCTATATCTACCAGGCACTAGAACAGGAATGGCTCATGCTGTTTGAAATGTCTGTTCTTCCTTCTTGTGTGTTCCTGGATTTTGGACTGTGGCTCAGTACTGGAGAAGGCAGTGCTTCACCTTGGCTCCTCTCCTGTTCCTGGCTCTGGGATTACTCTTGATTTCTTCTGTACTGACAAGATGTATTTCAATATTTAACTTCCAGCAAGGCTATCCAGTACCAAAAGGAGTGTGAGTATTGTCTTTCTGAACACAGTGACTTTGAGAAGAACACTGAACATGACTGCACATTGATGAGGCTCATGCCTTTGTGAGGCCTGATCTTTTTTCATAATTCATTTGCATTCTGGCTTCAGAGTTGTGATTTTTTTTTTTTTTTTTTTTTTAAATTTCCATAAATTCTTCAATGTTTTGTCAAGCTTCAGTAACTGGAAGAATTAGTGAAAATCTTGACCTTGTAGACCTGTGTCAGTGGGATAGATTTCTGTGAAGGATGAGTTTCTCATGCCTTCCTTCTTAGACTGGGCCTGAAGGAGGAAGAAGGGGTGAGCAAGAAAGTGAAGTACACACATTATGGTTGATTTGCAACATCACTGTTGAAATGTACTTCTCATTTATACATAGGTGTAAGAATACTGCAAAATACAACCATGGAAGGTAGTTTTGAGTTTGTATTTAAGTGCGTCTGTATGTCTTTGCTTTAGACATCTTGGGGTTTTGTGTCCTCAGCCTGTGTGTTATGTGTGTCCCAGGCTTGTGTACGTAGAAATGTGTAGACACAGGACTGATGTTCCCCATCAAATATAAATTGCTAACATTCCATGTAAAAACAAGGGAGGGAAACAATTTTTTAAAAAATTTTTTTTTTATTTTATTTTATTTTTTGCCAGGCAGTATATTTGTTGCTTTTGTTTTCTTCAGATATGAAGAGAAAAATAAGGGTGAGGAGGCCAAGAGCAGGTGAATTTATGTGTAACAAAGCTGGAGTTGGGCAAGGCAGAGACTGGATTGCTGCATAGCTCACAGTCTCATCAACCTCTCTCTTGGATGCTGAAATCTGTTCCTTGGTCATGCGTGCAAAGGCTATGAGATAGGGGCAGAGTAGGACCTGGAGGAAGGAAGAGAAGAAAGCAAAGATATTGAAGGGGGTGGGGAAGATGTGGAAAAAAACCAAAACAGTTACAGGGCAGAAGAGGGGAGGGTGGGTTTAGTTTAATTTGGAGGGAACATGAAAGCTCCAAGCACACACACACATGCACACACCCTCTGCTCCACACCCTCGCCCCCCAGAAAAAAAAAATTCATCACACCGATTTTTTCATGGTCTGGCAGTCAAGTGATAAAATTATCAGATGAGGGTCCCGTTCTCCTTTCCCGCAGTCACTTTCGCCAAGTGCACCATGTCTGAAATAATGAAGCAGATTTGATTAAATTTTCGCTGGCTGAAGCAGCCACGCTAATTTGGAGATGGGCTTATTAGTTTAATGACCGATCCGAATAATCAGAATTCATTAGCATTAGTGCCACTATTGTCAGCTCAACATTAGCCCTGGGCTGCAGTACACAAAGATACGTAGTTATATATTTATATATAGAGAGGCTGTGTTTATACACACTGAAAGAGAGAGGGACAAAACAGTAGAACTATACTTGTGCATTTACATTTTATACTCTTATCCCTTGCTGCGTATCCTCCTGCATTAGCAACCTCCTAAAAGAAGAATCAAATTATAATGAGGCTTTGGAGAGAGTGTCTTTCATGGTCAGCCATGGGTAATGCAGCCTGACACTCTGGGTAGGTAAACTTTGCAGCCCAATTTGCAGATAAAGGCAGCTGGGAGTGTTCTCCCTGTAAGATGCTGTTGGATCATTACTTGGATCCAGACATGCTAGGAAAGCGCTTAGGGTTGGAACTGGGAGAAGCTCCAAGAGAAACTGAGAAGATTATAAGTCTCACAAAGCACGTTTGAAGTGAGTTTCCTGTCAGTTGGTGCAAGGTTCTCAGAAAGACTTTGGGCCCCATTTCCTGTCATCATGAAGGTATGATCTGGTACTTCTTCTACCAAAATCAGTGGAGCTTGTAGATGGTTGGCTTAAATGAAGAGAAAAGAAATTTGGTTCCCAGAGCTCTGATGGTGGTAGCAACTTAGCTGTCAGCTCCAACTACCGCTCAGCTAAATGCAATAAAACAAGATTAATTTAACATTAAGGCTGCACAAAATGTCAAAAAATACAAATTATGAACCTTGATGTTCACTCGGGCTGGCTGCATGTCATGGCTGTCTTCTGATAAACATCTTTTCACATTGAGAATACGATATCAAGCCCACACTTAGGAAATGTAAGGCTACTTACACGGTGGAAAAGAATGAAATTTATAGTTAATAGCGTTATTTGGATTTCCTTACATTGTGGTCTTTTAAAATGGTAAAATTGCATCACAGTTTCTCTTGGTGTTTTGGTTTGGTGGGGGTTTTTTTTGGTCCGGTTGGTTTGGTTTTTCATAATATTCTTGTTTGTAGTACCTAGGTGACTGTGTATCACCTTTGATTCAGTGTACAGGAAGCCTTCCCTCTCCATAGGTTATTCCCAGGTGCCTACCTATTGCTCTGAAATCTGTGAGACAAGCAGTTTTATCAGTCTGGATTGGATCTGACACGGTCTCTGTCACTCTGCATGACTTGCCGTGCCTGTGCAGAGCGTCAGAGCTGTGTGGTGGGAGAGCCATAAAGATCTAAACTGGACCTGATAGATGTTGTGTCTACATCCATTTAATTACTGTTGAAACACAGGTGTTTATAAGACAGTATCTAATACATCTTCCTTGTTTGCTTTTCCTCAGTTCTGTGCTGCTTTGAACAGAGGTGCTTTTCTTTTCATCTTTACAACTCACCTGAAGGGGCATTCCATCACAATTATATTGACAAAGTAAGATATATTAAAATAATATCTCAGAGACTGGGAATAAATCACTAATATTTGGGGAAGCATTATAACACCCATCTGTCCGTGACCTGGGTTTATATATTGATGTATTGAGGGGAACACAAAGCACTGGAGTCAGGTGAGTAATAGCAAAGTCAAAAGCATTTACAAACCTCAAGATGATTGACTACAGAAAGTTTCTCCACCTGATTCATTTGAACACTTCTGAAAGTTCTGTGCTGTGGGAAGATAGGTTCATTTTTAACTTCAGACCTTCAGCTTAGGTGCCCGAAATGGGGTCTTTGGCCTTTTGACCTTTTCTCCAGTTGGTGGAATCTGGAGAGGGAGCAGCAGAAAGGTCCATGCCTGAATCACAAACTTCCTGATTATTAAATAGGTGCTTCAGAATCAACAAGAAGACTCTTCCCTTGCAATTCTAGTGTCTCAGAGCAGTACACCTTTTGGAGAAAGGGTGTCTGCTGTAAGTAGGATGGTTCAGTTGCTTTTGCATAACAGTTGACATTGGTTTCGTTAGTCAAATACAGAGAACTGAAAAAAATTTACATTTGCCTTTCCTAACTTTAGCTCCTTAACAGTTACACCTCTTGGGATGGTTCCTTTCTCCTTGCTCAGCATCCCTGGATTGTCTCACAGGGTCTTGACAGCTGCTGTCAGTCTGATCTAGCAAACATATATCTGAAGCAGACATTCCTCTAAGAATTACCTGGAGTAGTAGAAAACCCTTTTGGCTTTCTATTAACTCCAGAAATTTTCCCTATTACATGGTCCTGTGTGTTGCTTGGTAACCCAATGTTATTAAACTTTTTTTCTTTTTCTTCTCCTACAGAGATTTTCAGTAACAGGAAGGTGATAGTACTTCAAATATTACTTGTTCATATAAAAGCTTTTTAAGACTGTAAACTCTTGAAAATCCATTATTTTTAAAATACATGTTCTTTGACTTTTAAAGTATGACAGAAGTTTTCTGGCCTTCACTAGATGTTTCAGGTACATTATGACATTAAAAGTGAAAAACCCTGAAACTGGAAATTCAACAGGTGACGTTTTCTTCATTTTGTAACTTTTGGGTTGTCTGCTCTGTTGAACAGCTTACTTTGAAATTCAGCCATGCTAGTAGGAAATAAATGTGGAAATGAATCAAAAATAGTAGTGGTCAAAATCTTTTGATTTTCATGTTATACCCAAGCAGACTGTCTTCTCCTGGACACCAGCTTGGTGGAATGAGTTGAATGAGCCCAGGTATTTGCTGCTTCTCATTTGGAGAAAGAAATCAGAGTCTCTTTCAAAGGAGAAATCATTTCAAAGGAAGAAATGGATCTTTAGGAGAAAGATCTGGAAACCTCGGAAGGTCAAATGTAATTTTGGAAACTGTGCATTTCAAAAGTACTAAATAGGGGCAGAACTTGGTGGCATAGTCTGGTCTGATAAAATGAGAACAGAAGGAACTTTTAAGTGTGATGAGGATGAGAGAACTTTGAACACAGAGGAAAAGGGAGAGCGCTCAGTGACTAGGCAGTGTCAGTGCTCTTGTTGTTAAAGATCAACTTTCTTCAACTACAATTGAGATTTTTTTTTTTTCTTTTAATTCTTCTGTCTCTTTTTTTTTCTTGTGAGCAAACTGGAATTAACACCATTAGAATCAGCAAAAAGGATTGGGAGATGTAGTGAGGTAAATGAGGTTAGGACTGGGCTTAAAATACCAGCACCTTGGTATTGGTGAGCATCTACAACTGGGACCATAAACTGTTCCCCTGTGTTTTCAGGAGTATTAGATAAAGAAGAATTCAGGGATCACCTTTTTACTTGTTTTCATGGGATGTCGTTTACCCAGTCTTCTTCCCTGGATTCCTTTGATTAATGCCACCATTGCATTGCTGTGATTCTTGTCACTGATAGGGTATTTCTTTGGTGCCTTCTGATGACTGCTGGGTGTAGGAGCAGGATCCTTCTAGAGTCCTCACTCCTGTTTAGCCATCTGAATAAGTGAATGGACTTCTGTGATTGCTCAGTCTGCCAGTGTCTGTCTGCTTTTGGAAATCTTTGGAAGGGATTCAATAGATGTTAAGTTCTTCGATATCTGATGCTGCTTTGATAGCTTGGAGTGCTTTGAGAATCTGACTCTTAGCTCATTCAATAGTCTGACTCCATGTTGCAGTTTTGGATTTAGTTCAGAGTGATAGCTGTTAACCTTGAATTGCTTTTTGGTCTCACAGTTCATGCAGTACTGGGTGTCGGAGGTATTGATCCTGGAATTTGCTTTGTTATTAACTTGTTGTGCAGATGAGTAATTTATTTTTCTCTGTGATCCATTGTCCTGTGAGCTGGGGGAGTCTGTGTCCAGCTTTCACATTGGGGTTGAGACTATGTTGTGTCCAGAACCAAGCAACTGCAGCTGGGAGTGGCCTGTAATCATTTGGCTTTTCTTGTCTGTTCTTCCTTGTATCCTTACATCATATGATAAGTTTAACTTTGATTCTACATTTACTGCACCTGTTTGCTGCAAAAAAGAGAGATCTTACCAAAATGCCTGGCACTTAACAGCTTCAGAATTTTAAAGGTATGTCTTAGGGTTGACCACAAAGAATGGTCCCAAAGAACGTGCCATTTAAAAATTCCATCATCTTTCTCAGACCCTCAGCTTTGTTTTCTGTCTCAACGGTTGCCCAAGCAAAAGCATGCCTGAAGCACAGCTGCCGTGTAGGCAACTTCAACATACTGGGAAGCATGTATGTGTACTAAATCCTGTACCTAACACCTTTATAGGCTATTTCCCTAGCTTTATTTTAAAGGAGGGTTGCTATAAGCTAGGTGTGCAAAAGTATGCTTGTACTGGGAGATTTTATATCCATTTTAAAAAAAAAAAAATCAATGGAGATGTGGCTCATACTGAAACTCTGCCATAGTCCTGAACTGTGAGATTTTGAGGCCTCAAAATTGGGTAAGTGCTTTCAAACTTGACCACAGTGGAGCCATTTACTTTCACTTACTGGATGCTTCATTGTAACAGGACCTACAATGTGCACTCTCTCGTTCTAGGAAAGAGTAAGTGGCATTCCTTTCACTTTAAGTAGATGCACATTGCAAATAAATTGACCATCGTGAAGTTTTGCAAGCCATACACAATAAACCTTTCTTTCTTCCATTAATATCAGTTGGTATTACTGAGCATGAATATTGATACTAGGATTTGATTCTACAGACGTTGATTGATTTTGCTGGGTCAGCACTGGCTCCAACTTCTCCTTGTCCTCGTTTTTGTACTCTCTCTGTTGGCAGAGCAGGGTGTAGGCATGAGGACAGTTTGGGCACTTGAGCCACTTTGGGCATGACGAGGGGAGGTATCTGCATATGTTTGCTTGTTCACTAATTAGTTGGAATCTGCTACAGAAAAATGGGCACTGAGGGTGTTCCCTGCATGGTTAAAATGACTGCTGGTGTCTGGCCCCCCTTTCTGTGACATCAGGTTCTCTGTATTTTTCTGGTACTGTATTGAAGACATAGCTCTAACATAGGACTGGTGTTGCCAAAAGTCAGTCAGAAGGGCCAAGTGACCTTCAAGTGTCCACTGAAATCTGGATAGCTAACAGGAATGTCCTTGGCTAAAGTATCCATGGGGATTTTAAAGGGGCATAAACACTTCTGTGATGAATAAAGTGGAGTAAGCTTGAGAGGCGTGCACTTGAGAATGGGGAGAGTCTAGAGATAATACAGAGAGGTGTCAGGAAATTTGATGTACGTAGGCACTTGTTACAGGGCCAGGACTTTGAAGGAAAATCTGTGTCCCACAACAGGATAGCTGCTAAAATATATGACATAAGAAACTAGGCCTTCTAGAAATCTGAAAGGATCTCTGTAGTGTACATAATTACAGGGATGAGAAACCACTTTTGTTCCAGCAGAGGTAAAGCAAAGTTTAAGCTCTGTGTAGGATGCCTGTATGTCAGCTCTGTTGACTGCATAACCACTGGGAATGAGTCAGCTGGAGCTGACCAGTGATGTCTTTCCCCAAGCCATGCCAGCTCTAGTCTGGGCAAATCAAGAACGTGTCAGCTTGATGCTATGAGGATGAGTAAGTCTGCAACACCTGAAAGCTGGCATGAGAGAAGTGTGCTGCCATGTCCTACCCAGCTGGCATGGGTCTGCAGCCAGCAGGCTCGATGTGAGCCAAGCGTGTAGCAGAATGACAGTGGGAGTTAGAGCCTGGCTGTTTCAGTGCAGGGCTTTCACACAGGATCCCTCTGGAGGTGAACAGCCTGTGTGCCACTGGAGGAAGAACCTGGAACCCAATGTACACCTACCAATAACCACCTGGTTTATTGTCTTACACACCAGACTGTGCGATGGCTCGTCTGCATGTGGACTAGAAAAGTTTTCTGGAGACATTTAAAAGCTATTCTTGGTAAAACCAAGAGACCAGTGGGAATGTAGCAGCAGAGGCAGGTATGCATGGTACCCTCTACTCACTGCTTACAGCAGCCTGGTTTGGTGGCCAAAATGGTACCCAGATGTGGTATCAGCCCAGCATTGTCTTGTCTGCGCAGTTTCTTGAGCAGCAGTTTGTTGTCACTTGTGTTGAACTGGCCTGGGAGGAGGAGCTGAGGGGAGTGGACTTGGAGGAAGCTCTGCCAAGCTCCTATATTTCTAGTTTGAGTGTTTTCACTTCTCCTTGTTTTGAGATTATCTTTGTTTTAATCATCTAATTTTCATGCTTTTCATACTCCTGTAAGGAAAGGATTTATCTCCAAGGAACCGCAGGTTGTGCACCAGTCATTAAATAATAACAGTTTCTGGCTTAGCCTTTTCTAGACTTCTGATTTACCTTGTGTGTTGCTTTTTGATTCAGTAGGAAATAAAAGAGTAGTCTGTTACATAAAAATAATACATTTCTAACATCAGGATATTTCTTCGTAGAACAGTGTGAGGATTGTAATCAGCTTTCATTAGAATTAAAATGCACATGCCGATGGAACATCATTTACACCATAGTCAGTTGAATTTAAATACACCAGCAAAGGTCCTCCTGTAGTTTTTTAGAGTTTAGAAACCAGCATGTTACATTGCATCACTCCCTGTGAGTACGAGGCAGTCGTTCAGGCAGGAAACTTTGCCTGTGCAGTGGGATTGCAGGTTCTGAGCACAGAGGCAGAGCAGATCCTCCTTCGGGGTGGGGCTCTGCCCTGGTTTTACCCGCAGCCCCTCAGCTACGCAGCACGCTTGTTAATCTTCCAGTGGCCCACACAACACCTCGCTCAGCCATCCCCACCTGAAGGGAGTCATAAAACAAGCTGCTCTCTGGGGTTGCTAGGGAGTGGCAGCACGAAAGCTCTCCTTGGAATGGGATTATGGGATATAAGCCGTGCACCTACGCAGTCCTCTGCATTTAATTTCCCTGATTTATTAGGCTGAGCTTCTTGCACCTTCAGGGATGGTGTATTATCTTCAGGTTTTGTAAGAGGGGAATACCCATCGTTCTGTCCTCTGCTGGCTGCCAGCCAGAGCAAAAACAGTGGCTACAGAAGGTTAAACAGTGGGTTAGCTGCAGAGCAGAGCTTTGGAAATAAATTGAACTGTAGTGGTATTGCTGCTACCCCCAAAATTCCCAGTGGAAAGATGCTGTTGGATATAGTGCGGTTTTAGAGCCCTTAAAGTCCCTGATTGCACCACAACAGAGAGATTTCCAAGAGGAGCTTTAATCCAACGGCTGGGACTTCCAGGCTCCCAGTTCTGCAGAGATGCTCACGGGGAGAATTTTTCTGATTGTGGCTTCCTGGGATTTTGAGGCTCTCTGCCCTGTTGTAGTGGATTTGCCCTGCCCCTGGGGGTGTTCACCAGGATGAGTGCCAGCAGGAGGAGTCTCTGGCACCCGAGACAGCTTGTGCTTCCCTTCCACTGGGGCAAATAGAGAGGAGAGAAATTCACTGGGAATACTTTGGATGCAATTCTGCTGTCTTGTGGCAAACTGTGACTTCTGGTCATCCGAGGTGGGTCAGCACAAATCATTTTGTGTGGGCAGCCACTGATAGCTGCAAAGTGTTCCTGAAAGGCTGGTTAAGAAATGATGAGAGGGAATGAGGTGTTGCTTGTTTCCAGTGGTACAAAATGCAACTTTGATGTTTCTCCATGGCTGTCCCAATTTCCACTCAGAAGAAATAAGGTTCCTTTCAGTAAAGAGGCTCCTGACAGGAAATTATTGTCACACTGGCACAGTTTCCTTTCTCAAAATTGGCTTGCTTTAAGTGAGCCCAAATTACAACACTTTTTGGAATCTGTTGGTCAGAGGTATGGAGCTGGCTTTCTTTTAAGTTTTCTGGTTCTTCTTGGCTCGGGACAGAGTGGGAATGCCAAAAGTTAGAGGCATAAAACTCTTTCTTTTTGAAGTGCTTCAAATAACTCGAACATTTTTCACACTCTACCTTAAGCGTTGGGATTAATCCAGTGGCACATGGTAACCTTGAAAGACCCCCAGCACATGGTTCAGAATGGTCTGTCTGGTTTTTATGTGTACAAATCCTCCCCTGCAATCTCTCCTTGTTCTGGGTGACGCCAAGGAATCGCTGCAGAGCTCTGTAGTATTTCCACAGAGCAGCAGCAGCAGTGGCCATCTGAAGAGTGCTGAAAGATGGGGGCGCTGTGGGGGCACCCTCAGATCTGTGCACAGGGTGACAGGAAGACCTGAGCAGGGAGCCTGTGATGCAATACTTGGGCTCACACAAGAAATGTGAAGTTTTCTTTATTTGCAGCCATTCCTACTCTTCAGACTCGCTGTTTACATACAAGGTAGGGGAGAAAACCTTTAAATTACACTGTAGGGAGAAATACAAAGAAGGGTTTTTGGAACTCTCAAGCTACAAGACACGCCTGACCTTCTGAGAAGGCCCTGGTGTAGTTTAAAAGTGAGGGTCATAGTAGAGCTGGGTGGTTCAGTGTTGGGGTACAAATCTAGGAACTGGTGGCTTTATGACCAAGTCGTTGTCACTGTTTTGCCACAGGCTTTCTGCATGATCCCAGGCAAATTGCTGAAAGTTTCTGTGACTAAGGTTATGAGTTTCGAAAGATATATTTAAAAAAAAAAAAGCCACTATGTTGGAACAGGCCAGCCTGTTTATACTTGCACAGTAACTTGAGCAGCAACTGATTTGTCCATAGTTAAACTTGCCAGACTTTTAGTTCCTAACCTCAGGAACAGAACTAATTGTTTTTCATCACCTGACAAAAAGCATTGAGAGGATGAAAGGTTGTGAAGTTGCCTTTAAATTCAAATGTAGGGAGAGTGAAATTATAGAGAAACTGGATATATCACACTGAATTAAAGAGGTGGAGACAGTTCCTTCATCCATGAAGATATTCTCCCACCTTGGTGAGAGACAACGAAGGTAAGCTGAAGGAAAGGGGGAATAAGCCATAAGTAACATCTGAATTATTGCTTTTTATCTAAAAGTACTATTAAGTCTGTAAGATTGAAATGCAAAAGACCTTTGAGGTCATCTTGTTCCAATGCTGGATTATTAGGATCAGAAGGCACAGAGATCTCAGACACTTGGCTTTGCTTTGCCACCCAAATAAGGAGTTTTTTTCTGCTCCTGAGGTAGGAGGATTTACCCAGTGAGCTCTTGGAGCAGCAGGATGAGGAACAAAGAAGTTGAAGTAAAAGAGAGATGCAAGCCTTCATCTAGGAACTGAACTGATAGAGAACTGTTTTTCTTCTTCCCCTGAACTTGAAAAAAAAATTGTAGTCATTGTGATTATTCTTTTTTTTTTTTTGTGGATGGATGGATCTAGAATAAGAAAGTTCTGAGGCTCTTCAAGAGAGTTTGTTGGGGTGTCAGCCACCTGGTAGTCCAGATTACAGCTGCAGTTAAATTCCAATAAAAATCTGTACTAGCTTTGATTCAGCAAAGCAATTAAACATGTGCTTTAGATCCACTTGGGATTTGAGTGTAACCTTAAAGTTAAGCATGTACTTACCATTTTGCTGAGCTGGGGCCTGAGTCTTTAACCCTTGCTAGAGTATAAACCCTTTTCTAATGAGTGTTGCTGTATAATAGGCCTGTTTCTCAAGAATGTTTGATTTTTTGCAATCTAGAAATATTTCTCTCTGCTTCAGTGGGCTTTGGAACAGGGCCCAAGAATGCAATCCAGAAATAATAATTTACCGTATTTACATTGCATGTAAATTATATATGAAGAAATGAAATGGCATAATGAATCAACCACAGGGGCTTTTCTTCCACACTGGTACCAGGAGAGAAAAAGCCTGTAGGCAGCTCACAACTTTCCTTACTAATGCTCTTGAGCCCTTCTCTTATTAAGTCTTCTGTTTTCTCTGGCAAAGCCTCTCCTAATGTTACTCTCAGTACAACCTTCTTAGTCCATAAATGAGATTTTGATTCTGCTCTTATTAAAATGTGCCATTGAGCACAGGATTTACTGGTGGGAAAATCCCATTAAGTATTTCTGAAATACCCTTCAACTGTTTGATTTTTCAGACGATAGGCAAAACTTCACACTCCTCAGAACTATATGTACAAGATTTGATATTTACATTCGCCACTCTGGCAATATGAAGGGAAGAAAGTAGATATCAAGACTTGTTTTTTAATGTCTTTGTTGTCTGAAGGGTGTGAAGGGCCCTGATATTAATAAAGTGCAGAAGTAAGGCGTGCAGTCTCGGGGCCTCTTTCCCTAAGTGCACTGGATGTGCTGCTCAGCTTCTCACTTCAGTGTCTACGTGCGTGCAGTGAAGGGCTTTCTAGGCAGAGCTTCTAGTCCAAAGAGATTAAACAGCGATTTTGCAGTAGTTTCTACTGCTTTTATCACTGAAGTCTCTGGATCTGTTTATTCCTTTGTGGTTCTATGTTTTTTTCCCCAGAAACATATCAGTGGTTTTCTCCTTTGTTGTCATTCTCTGAGATGGCTCATCTGTGTTCCTTCTAACTGCCTTTGGAGAGTCTCTGAATACTTTTAGCCTGAACAAATGCTTTGGATCTTACCTCCAAGAGTGGGTTTGAACTGAACCTTTGCTTCAACATCTGTTCCTTGGGCTCAGTAAAACACGGCTGCAAAATACACAGTTATTCTTCTTTGGCCAGTTGTTATTACTCCATTTGGTGAAACATTAGAGTAGGAGTATATTCATAAATAAATTTAAAAGGATTAATGCACGATGAATAGACTGTGTAAGCATATTACAGGCATGGTTATTACGTGATACAGGTGATCATAAGTCATGGTTAAATGCAACCTATTGACCAACTGGACTCTGTAAAAGTCTGTAACGAGACATTAGCCACTTGTTAACAGAGCTAGTAATCATATATTGATCTTCCATGCAGTATTTATACATCCGCCACCCTACAAAGTGTGGAATTCAATTCCAGGATCTACTTTCAAGTCTCACTTACTATAATGGGTGACACAAATCTCTCACTTAGGGATGTTTAACTGTCAGATGTTGTCAGGACCGGTAAGAGGTGAATGCTGTCCTCAGGTGAATGGTGGTCTTGGGCTGTGATACTGGGAGTTTTGTTAATATTGGGTTACTTGTTTCAGAGCTGTGCAGGAAGAAGTAACTCAGTTTGTGTGAAGCACGTTGGTATTTTTGTTTGGTTTTGTTCAGATTAGAAATTAAATACCTAGCTTTTGAAAATCTTCATTAGCAGGTATTGGGACCATCACCAGGGCCAGTCCAAGCAATGGGCTTCCTGTGAGACCAGGACTAGAAGTATTCAGGTCCTCATTTCTGCAGAAATCCAGGTAGACTGATCTGCCATGGCTCAAACAAATCATAGAATCATAGAATCCTTTAGGTTGGAAGGGACCTCCAAGATCATCAAGTCCAACCATTGAGCCATTAGGGCTCTAAAGTCCTCTGCTAAAACAGATCAGAATCTGTCTTGAGAGATGAGGGTAGACTAACCCATCTCTGCTGAATCTTTCTGTTTGAAATAGCTGATAATTTCCAAAAGTCTTTAGCTTGAATTTTTCTGCTAATTTTTCTTAGTCCATTCAAACACAAGTGATAAAACAGAGTGAACTATCCATCCCAACACAGGGAGATAAAAGGTAAAGAAGGTTAAAAATGTTAGAAATACTCTAGTGGCCAGAGATTGGGTGATTGTCTGTCTTTGAGTAATGGGTAGCTGATGTTAAGAGAGGGTGAAATGGTCAGAGTGGGTTAGGAATGAGCAGGTGGAAGGTGCAGGGAAATGAAAGAGCAAAGAAGAGAGAAACGAGGAGTGGGGAAAGGGACAGAATCTGAAGCAATCAGCCTTGTTGAAGTAAGCCAGGGCAATAATAAATACTTCAGAAAACCCATCGTGCAGTCCTGCAGCATGGAATGACATTATGGAGGGGCCTGCATTTCTCTCCTCCTCCTCGTAAGGGGAAGTGCTGATTTTACCATGAGAGTGAGAAAAAATGGAGTGGCATATCCATGAAGTCATAATATAGTGAGGAAATAGAAGGCACACAGCCCTGGAGGCCTGGGGAGGATGGCCCTTGTTTCTCTGTCTCTCTGTGTTCCTCTGGCTCTGGGACTCGGAGCACACACAGCCCATCTGATTTAATAAAGGCAGGAAGCAAACGGTGACGGAGCCATGAGAGACTGCAGATAGGGGTTGGAGAAGGGTCAAACTCATTAGTCATACGATGTGATGTAGTGCGTGGGGAGGGGGAGAAGCTTTGAGGGTTAAGAGGAGTGGAAATAGTTACAGCACTCGAAAAAATTGATGTTAACATAGCTGACCTGAACGCTGTGCTGCAGTGTGACTTTCAGGGGTAAGGACAACATCCTGGCCTTTCATCCTCTCCGTTTTCTCACTTTGGATCATGATTTTATGGTTCTATTTTTTTTTTTTTACAGCCTGTTTCAGTATTACGAAGAGTTTATTTAGTGTCTAGTGTTTGTAGCACAAAGGCCCTCAAATCAGGGGTCCCTGCAGGGCTGTTGCTGCTTTAGGGTCAAAATGCCTGTCCTCCTTCAAAAACTGATGCTTCCCTCTAGTTGTAGCAGGGGCTAAGCTTAAGCTTCTCCAACTGTGTACTCCTCACTCAGCAGGACTTGAAAGGAACCCTTTGCTCGTGTGCAGAGGTCCTTCAGAGGGTATTTGTTGACCATGGCAAGCGATGAAGCAGAAACTAGAGAGATAAGAAGGGAGAACAAGCACAGGCACAGCCCACGCACTTGTTCCTTTGGCTCTGTGAGGAACCCAGCAGAAGATGCTGGGATGGCCACTTTGTGCTGTGGAGTTTTCCATGTGTCTCTGGAGCAAGTGCGGCACATGCAGCTACCATGGTGTCAACACTGGGGGGATAGTGATCAAAAAGAAGGTACCTTGCTTAATGCCTGTGCTCCAAAGAGCTAAAGAATGGTCACAAATACACATCAATATTGTCATTAATGAACTTTCCTGACTATATATTCATTAAATGCAAATTAATACTTTAAAAAGTGATTTCCATTGTTCATTTTAGAATTTGCAGAGTTCTAGGTGCTGTGTTGCAGCACAGGAGAAACTTCACTCGTGGTGACAAATCTGGTTATTTCTAATGTTGCCTTTTTAAAAATTGAAAACAAGGATTTTTTAAATTATTTTTTTTATTTCAAATATGAAGCTAAACCCAGTCATTAGAGGCATCAGGTCAGAAAACAATGAGAACAGGTCTGGACTTTCCCTCTGGAAGTTCAAGGGGTTTTTATCACTCCCTCTTTCTTGCTGTGGAAGAATATCCTAAAAGAGCACAGCCAAAACTTCTTTCTCAGCATGTTTCAGGTTAAGCAAGGAGTTACAATTAAATCATAAAGGATGGAAAAAAGCCATTTTAAAGTGAAAATATTTCCCCAATTTTTCCCTTTCCTAATTTCTCTGAAGTTTTAAAGATATCTTAAAGATCTCTCTAAAGATAAACCAGGTCACATTCCCTAAAGTCTCCATTTCTCTCCTCAGAAGTAAAATTAATTTGGCAAAAACTCAGCCTGTATTAAAGATTATGAATTCACCAGTCCTAAAGATAATTTTTCATTCTTCAGTGCCTCCTGCATCAGTGTTGTCTCATATAAATGGGCTGATGAATGAGAAGGATCAGGCTGTGAGCTGATATGGAATTAGTTAAACTATGCAGATTGACACCCTCTGAATACCTTGTCCCGGGTTCATAACAGCATCTACAGTTTAGTGTGATGTCTTTTATAGAGTCTTCTCTCTCTCAGGGCTACATCACCAGAACTCTGCAAAAAATGGCAAAATGTCTTCTGTGAACCTTTCAGGACCAGAAAACTCTCATCAAGTTTCAAGTGCTGACTCTACCTAGACTAGGGTAGAGGTGGGACTGACAGGATATATATTGGGCTGACTAATGGAGGAAGGCTGAATTTTTCATACTTATGCAATGGTTACAAGTGCTAGTGATAAATGGTGAATTAATGCTTATTAGGTATGCTGAATGGCTTAGAGCTGCAGCTGAAAACCTGGGAATGTAGATGCTATCAACTGATGGATTAGTTATAATCTCACAGCCAGTGCTGTGTGGCTAGACTGAAATGCAACATTTGGAGTAGATTTCGTTGCTTGTTTGGCCTGCTGTGCATTCAGGCACACCAAAGGTATCAAAAACATGACCTGAGCCTGAAATTGCAGCAGAAATGGCATAGCTATGGACAGGACACAAGTTCTGGCTTTGCCCATGAACCAAAATCTGGTTCCTGCCTCAAGTAGGAAGTTTGTATGTAGCTATAGAATTAAAATTACAACAGTGTAGAGTGAGCACAAGGCCTGGTACACTTGACTAGTGCAATGTTTTGTCATAGAATAGAATCACAGAATTGTTCTGGTTGGAAGAGACCTTCGAGATGAACAAACCCAAGGATCATCCTGATGCTTGTGAAGTTTAGGCCAAACAGCCATGAAGCATCATACCATTTAACACGTTTTTTTCCTTATATCCTGGAATCTGCTATATTGACCTCAGTTTTCCTCGGCTGACAGTGGCAAGCCCATATTAGCCTCTTTATATTGTCTTAGGGCACCTGCAGCATTCTGGGAGCAGAGGCAGGTCCACTGCCCAGTGATGATCTGTGCTGTACACTCTCTCCTCTCTTGTAATTAGGTTTTTCCCCCTTCCTCCTCCAACTCCCTGCACTAACGTGTCCTTTTTGCCACCTTCACCGAGTCACACAATCACGTTTTGTGGAAGGTCAGTATAACCTGTAGGAATTTCCTTCTGTCTCCGAGCTGGCTCATTCATCACTAGTCATAACCATTCTGGAATGTGAACTCGTAATCTGGCTACTGCTAGTGATGATGCCTGGAGACGACAGCTTGGTTTTCAAAAGCTAGGTTGACCCTGAGGGGCGAGGAAAACTTGTTTTGACAGAGCAAACATGACACGGAAGCAGCACAAGTGCCAATATGTGCAGGAACAAGGTGTTATTTTCTCAAGGTGGATTTTCTTTTTTTTTTCCTCCCAAGTGGGGAAAACACAGCCATGTATGGGAAACAAAATATTTTGTGTGGTTTATCCTTCCCCCAAACTGCAATTACAGTAGAAGAGCTATCTGTGTGTTTTTGACTGAGGAAAAAGAAGAATGAAACAGGTTCATCTGGGAAGAGTACCAGGTGGGTCCTTCTCCTATTCCTGCCCTGGAACAGCAGTGAATCAACTGAATGGTGCAGTGGTTAATGAGTTATTGCCCCCAAGACGCACCTGATGGTCTTCCCTTTCACTCTCTTCCCCTTCCCCACTTGCTGTTTGGAGTATGAACTCTCTGTACCATGTCTTGCCCACGGAGGTTTCTCCCCAGGCTGCTGCTTCTTACACTACTACGAAGAATGATGACAATCTCAACTCCTGACCCTGGTGTGATTATTGTTCCTACATGTCCTGCTTCCCTCAAAGTTATAACACAACGGTTGACTCTGTATATTTTAAAATGTCAGGCTGACATTGTGGCATTAATCTAATTCAAGCCAAACACTGCCAGTTAATTCACTCTGCTTTCTAGTGTCTTGATGTCTTGTGTTCCTTGTCTGTGCTGCTTGAGGTCTTGTGGTTCCATGACATCCCTGATCCTACTAAGCTGGAGTTTCCAAATGTTCCAAACTGGAACAGCCAGATGTATCTTCCTTCGCTTGTGTGTGACCTATCCTGTGTCTGGGAGCTCTGACTGTCACATAGTGTGTCAGAAGAAAATGTCTCTCCTGCTAGAGCCACAGTGTGATACAGTTCTTTTCTGAGAAAAGTACTTCTCTGTGGGAACCGAGATTGTCAGTGGACTGTGAAGGAAGAAGAAAAATGCTGAGGCAAAGCACCCCACAGGTAAGAATAATGTTCATGAAAACCAGGAGTGGAATTTTCTTCTGGGGAGTGATAGGTCTCTTTTTTTTTTTTTTCTAATGACAACTGCTTTAGACTGCTTGTAAAGCATCTGGTTCTGTGTGCTGCTAACACGCTTGGTGGACTTACATGATATTCTAAAATGTAAGTCATAAAGACGATCTTGAGGCATTTTAGCAGCAGCTTAGTCCTTACAGAAATCTGTGTTTAAAGGCAGAACCTGAAAATATTCAGTTAAGCAGACAAGTTACGTGTAGATAGTCCCTTCCATGGCCCCTCAGAGTACTATAGAACTCTGAAGACACCTTTCACGACTTCAGTGTGGAGCTGAAAAACACTTGCTGAAGACTTAACAACGTGCTGTGACTGTGATAAGTTAAGATGGTTTATGTTTTAGTACTGACAACACGCTTCCTTTTTCATGCTAGAACCAATAACGACCTCAAAGTGGTGTCAAGGGGAGAAGCAGCATCTTTGGGTGACCGGTGGGAGAGCAGCAGTGGGAAAGTACAGTCATGGGCAGTCCCATGCAGGATGCTCCTCTGTAACTCAGCAGTGTCCTCCAAGGTTAATTCCACTGCACAGCTGCACTGCTTGGGGCGATAAGGATGCAGCAAATGAAAAGGGATTTCCCTCTTTGGGAATCAAATTAGAGCAGTCCAGATCAGGCCAGTTCTTTTATCTCTTTCTCACCCCAACAGGAAGTTTAGACACAAGTCCCCAAAGGTCCTTTTCTGGTCAGAAACCTCTGTGAATAGAACTGAACTGAACGGAGTGTGGGGATAGTGCTAATAGCCTCCCTGTTAACAGTTGTGAAGATAGAAACTAAGTACCAGTGTCTTGTGAGAAAAATGAGGAGGCTAAACATACAGACACTAGGGATTGCTCTGGGTCATGGATTAATCCCAGGCATGAATGGCAGAGCCATTCCTAGGGAGGAGAGCTGCCAACAGTAGCACTGTCATTGCAGTGCTACGTTCTCTAGCACATGGGAGGCCCTGAATCTTTGACCTCTATGCAAAGACCTCAAAATAACGAAGGAAAAGAAAGAGTACAGCTGAAACAAAACATATTTCTCTTCTAAAGTTTACTGTCTGAGAGCATGGGTCAGACACAATGTGCTCAAGATAGTTCTTTGATTCAGTGTTATTCCATAATGAAGGAACAAAAATAACTCCCTCAGGAAGCTGAAAATGCAATGGCTAGCTGGTTATGGGGCAGGGCTTTCAGCACAGACCTAATTCCTGATAAAAATTAATGAATGTTGATTTGTAACTTGAGTGAAAGGAGTTGGTGGTCTCAGTCCAATCCTAATTAGATCACAATTCACGGTGATAGAAAACGAGCAGTGGCCTTGCTGCTGCTGTCAGTAGAGTTGTAGCAGCTGATGGGGAATGAACTCCCCTGATGCAAAACTGGATGTCTTCTCTGTAAGACAGGCCATGAGGCTCAGCTTCCAGCAGAAGGCCGTTTCCATCACACAAACAAAGCAGCTGTATAGGATTCCTCGTACTGGTACCTCAGTTCTTTATGTATGGTTGCTGGCATCAAGATTTACAAGACTTTGTTCTTTTCCCTGTATCAGACCTATAAAACCCTCCAGGGACTAGCTGTATTCACCACTAACTCCTATAGAACTGTCTGCTAGCTGATGTAGCAGAACCTCACTCCAGTAAGTGGGATAAAAAGTAGCAGTGCTGAGGTGCCTTTCTTATTTCTTTTTTTTTCCCTGTGTGCGCTAAAACCACCTTTTAAAATTGGGTTCTGCTGAAGGTCACTCGAATATGGCCAGTGCAACAGAAACCTCTAATGCTTTTTGCAACAATAATGCCTTCATTGTCTATGCAGCTAAATTACAATCAGTAGAAATCCAGATGTTTGTCTGCAAGGGAGACCATGCTGGGGCATTATTTACCTTGCAGAGATGCTAGCAACAGCAGTACGTTTATCGCAGTTCTGGCCTCGAGCCCATGAGAACAATGGACCAAATTCATCACTGATAAACTCCATTGTTTCAGTGGAGTTACACAAAAAAGGGACGGTTGCTCGGCAGAAAGACGGTGTTACCCCTTTTATTGGAAAGGGTGGAAAAAGATTTTATCTCCTTTGATACCAACACAAATGGTCGTCTAATCTCAGCTGGCACACGTGAACGATTATCAGCTTTTCAAAACCAATGCATACAAAACAAGACAATCATCATAAGGTTGCCAAGTGACAGCCTTAGATCATTTCCACAATCTTTTGTTGTCTTCTTTTTCTGGCCAGAATTCCTTTGGTCTCATTGATGTTGCTCTCTGCACAGCCTGTCATTTATTCTCTTCGACAGCCAGCGCCATACGCTAAGAAATCCAGCAAAGAAAGGCAGAGGTCAGACTTGTGACATCTTTTGAGCTATGTGTGTTTATGTAACCCAGCAGGGTTCATTTCCATCAAAGATGGAAATAGCATGTATCTATTGTAAGTCTGCTGCCATGGCTTACGGTGGGAGCAGGGTTGGAAGGGTTGCAGAGGACTGCTCAGGAGGCAGCTCTGCTGTGTCTGCAGGTCTCGTGCTTGACTTGTCTCCCTGGTTTCTTAGGAGGGGCCATTCTGTTTTTGTATTGCTTGTTGAAAGTGTATCTGCTCAATAAATGGTCGTAAAAAGGAAGAGTGAAAACCTGTAGCAACCCAGTGTGAAGACATTAATGCTTATCAGGGAGTGAATCATTGTGGTAGATCTGCAGTGGTTGCAGCAACAGAGGGAAAGGAGGAAAAGCAATGACAGCGTGTCGGGCACGTGCTGGAAAACTCTTGGAAATGCTGGGCCTTGTTTCATGGAATCCCAGCATGGTGGGGTTGGAAGTGATATCTGAGGATCATATCCAACCCCCAGCTCCAGGAGGTCACCCACATCAGGATGCCCAGGATCACATCCAGGTGGGTTTGGAATCTCTCCAGAGAAGGAGAATCCACAGCCTCTCTGGGCAGCCTGCTTCAGGCTCAGCCACCCTCAGACCAAAGAAGCTTTTACTCCTGTTCAGATGGAACCTCCTGGGTTCCAATGCCCATTTCCCCTTGTCCTGTCTCTGGGCACCACTGAAAAGAGTCTGGTCCTGTTTTTTTTGACCACCACTCTCTAGGCATTTATAAACATGGAGAAGATCCCTTCTCTTCTCCCAGCTAACCAGCCCCAGGGCTCAGCCTTTCCTCATCAGAGAGATGCTCCAGGCCCCTCAGCATCTCTGTAGCCTCTGCTGGACTCTCTCCAGCAGTTCCCTGAACTATGCATATGGAAGAATTTTAGAAGCCTGTTCCTGCTTTTCTTCCCAAAGTTGGCAAGTGTTTGAGGCATAACCATGGCAGAGGGACCCTCTGTCTTTGCTTCCAGTTAGGAACAAATTGTGCTTCTCTTCTAGCTCCCTGGGTGGTTGTACTGAGCAAAGCACAGCATTAGTGCTGCCCCAGGAACTGGCACTTGTCCCTTGGGAAACTGTGACTAAGGTGGACTTGTAGCTAGGGGCAGCAGAGAGACAACTCTCTTTTTCTTGATGTTTCATTGTTGGAACTTTCTGTCCTTTTCTGTGCCTTTCTGGAGGAAAACACTTTACAAGAGTTACTCAGGAAAATTTTCTGGACTGTGATGTGCAGTAGGTCAGATTAACTGAGCTAGTGTTCCCCTGATTTCCCAAGTTAGGATCTGGTAATAACTGGTTATTACCTGCTTCTGATTTGGCAAAGACCAGTGAGGTGATTCCTGATCTTGATCCTGACTTGCAGGCACATTCTATGACACCTTCAATTAAACACATTGGCTGGAAACAAAAATGAAACTTTTGTTTATGAAAGTGGTAGGAACGTGTTTTGTGAATGCTTGAAATGTGCTTCGAGACTCATGCATAGAAGCTGCCAGATTTATTCAACATACCCCAAACCCCCCCAGTGAATAACTCTAAAACAGAGATATTTTTAACATTAATCCTGTCCTCCTCCTGTTCTTATCAACAGTAACAAGGATCTATGTATCCTACCATTGTGGAAAACCAGCACCAGCAAAACTGGTGAACTTATGGAAAACTTCTGACACAAACTCAGAATTTTTTCCCTGGATTTTTCTGTTCCCTTCTCATGGCCCTAAATGGGAGAGGAAGCTGGAGATTTTCTTTAAAGACAAGCATTCATAGGTGACTGAAATAGTGCTCCTTTATTTATTTGGTTAGTTAGCTACTTAAGGTTTGCTGTCTGCACTCCTGATCTCGTCAGACTCCAGCAGATGAGGTAATGGTCTCTGTGTGAAGTCAGCTCAGGAGATGTTCACTCTACCAGAACCTCCCTTGCAGGTAGTAAATCACTGTCCCAAACAGGTTGAAGACAGCTTGGTTAGATAACAGTTCTTTGCATTAGGTGGTAACTATCAGTCCCTACCACGGTGAAGTCTGGCTGCTGAGTAAACATTTAGGGGAACATTTTTCTTGTCCTACAGAGCTTGCAATCCCTGTAGACAAGAGGCAAAGGGGGGAGTCTGAAGAAAAACAGAAGCTAAGTTGCTTAGCCAACTGTGCTCATTAAGTCTGTGGTGGAGCCTGGACCTGAAGGCAGGTTACCTGACTTCCAGTGAGGTGTCTTGATGTATGGATACATCTTACAGAGTATTCCTTCACTGTAGCAGACCTGGGGAGACCTGAGTGCAGCTCTGCTTTAAGGTCACACAGGTTAAGCAGACATGAAGGCCTTGCATGAGAATGAAAGAAAGATCTATCAGGTGAATGACTTGAAATGAAACAGCCTTGACATGGGCAGCAGATGACCAGGAAAGCAGGGAGTTGCCATTTCACATAAAGAACAACTCCAGAGTGGTCGCTGGCATTTGCTCGTCTGTTTTCACAGTGTTTCACCTGGCCTGAGAGCCCTATTGCTCTTTCATGAGTATTGCTGTTTATTCCAAAGTGACTCTGAAAACTATAAAAACCTTTTTTTTTTTTTGGTGTACAGCTGGTTCTCTGAGAACACAAAGTGGCCAGAAAGCTGATTAAAACAGTTTGAGCATCTTAGCCAGTTACACAGCCATAGCTGCTTTCCTGTGACTGGAATTAAGAATCTAAATGCTATAACCAAGATTTATGGTTTCCACCAGCATTTGTTACATCCCATTATGAGCTCTTTTAAAGAGAAAATAAAGCCATTGTCTCATGGCAAACCCTGCCTATGCAGTCACCCTTCAGTGGAAGACGTGAATGTGTAAATGTTCCAGAATGTGACGTGTAGCTGGAGGCTACTGAGGTTGGTTTGGGGGAAAGGAAAAATGGCTTAGGGTGTGTCAGTAAGGGAAGGAGAAGATGTAATAAAGAAGAAGGAGGTTACTCACAAAACCAGGCCTTGGTGTGTAACTGAGGAAAGATTGTGAACAGACATAGGGATGGTTCTTTTCCAGAAATCTTGACCCCTGGAGTCTCTTCTGCAACAGGGTTATTCATAGAGTGATTTTGCAAGGTGAGAGATCAATTCCAAGGTTTTGCCTTTCTTTAAATACTTAAATGGGCAATAAAATGTACAGAGAGCTTCATTGACACCAGTAATTCCAACACAGGTGTCATTTCCTCACTGTATGCATCAAGGTGGATTTTGGTCTTGCTGCCTTTCTCCTCACAGTGAGATACACAGAATGTAATTCCTGTGGTAAGACACAAGGAAATGGAATGAAGCAACCTCAGGATAAGTTCAGACTGGACATTAGGAAAAGATTCTTCACTGAGAGGGTGGTCAGTCACTCTAACAGGCTCCCCAGGGAAGTGGTCACGGCACCAACCTTATCAGAGTTCTGCTGTGTCTGGACAATGCTCTGTCATGTAATTTATTTTTAGATACTCCTGCAAGGAACAGAGAGTTGGGCTCAGTGATCTTTATGGGTCCTTTCCAACTTGAGATATTCTGATTCTCTGCCCAGAATGGCATCTTCAGTTAAATTCCATTCTTTGAGTGCCCATTTTACACATAGAGGTACCCTCAGAAGGTATATCCAGAATAAATTCAGAGCAAGTTTATTATACGTGAGCTTCATGTAATAAATGGATTTGTCCAAGTAAATATTTTTCATCTTGGTGTCACACAGTTTATGTGGAGGGAATGCGGGGTGGGAAGTAGAACAAGAGCTTTATTCTTGGTTTTACCACCAACTTGCTGTGTGTGACAATGGGCAAGTCATTTCCATTTTCTCTAGCTAATGACTGTTGAAGTTATAAATTTCATAGGACTTGGCTACCAGTGTGGAGTCCTCCCCTGAGTTAGTGTACCAAGCACTGCTGAAACACAAAGCTGAACTAAGGAAGTAAACCTGTTCTTCTGTCTCTTTTCTAAGCTGTAAACAAAAGTATGTCATTTTTTATGGCCATTTGATAGTGATTTTGGAGTACATTATTTTATTTTGGTTAAGAAAGCAAAATCCCAGTGTTTACAACATCTGCTGCTCTCAACGCTCGGGTTGTCCTATTGACCACCAGCATAGCTGCCAGACTGTTTGGTTCAGTTTCTCAGAGTCCCAGTGGCCACCTTGCGTGGCCTCACTCCTACTGGTCTTCTGGAAAGCACAGCTGAGGGAGCTATGAGCACAGAAGCTTCTGTTGGCTGGATGTATGTGTGTTGGTAAGCTGCAATTCACCCCGTCTTGCAAGGCTAGAGGAGAAAATTTGGGCGAACTCTTCTCATCTGGCTCTTTGCACTCCAGGCAAAGAAGGCTGAGTGATACATCTGTCCCTTTCCCCAGTGGAACTTTTTCTGTATATCTCAGGCTTTGTCATTATGGGATGGGTCACTGAGAAGTAGGGTAAGTGAGGGGATAGATGCTTCCTGCTGTACTGTGCTCTCCAACAAAGGCACGGAGATTTACCTGAAGTGTGTATGCACTTAGAAATGTAGTGCTCTAAGTAGACCTGGGGGAAGTTGGAGATTTGAAACATTAAAACACCACAGCGAAGGCTGCTCTTGCAGTATTTATGATCAGAGTGAAAGCAGAATGTACCAGAAAGCTTCTGTTGGTGTCTCTTAACTCTTCTCACGAGGTTTCCCATCCTTCATCCTCGAGAGCCTGGGATAATTTGGATATGCTTCAGCTACACACCCAAACTTTGTGTGATTATCTGTACTGAACATCTGACCCCTTTTGAGGTTTGGACATCTTTGGGCAAATGGAATCTAGCAGAGATAAAATCAGACTTTATTTTTCATGCCTGAACTTCAAAAGTCCCTATTTTGGTTAATGAAGCTGTGGCATGCTCGTGGGTTTTTGTGTGCCTCTGGATCTCTCAGCGTGGCTATATCTCTTGCTAGGAATAATTCTCGTTACCACTGTGCTGCCCATTATTTGCTCACAGATCCATCACTAAAAAACTGTTTTCTGTCCAAATACAAATGTTCTCCTTGCTTGTATTTCCTGGATACCTTTTGGGGCTGAGTTTTAGCCCACGATGGTGTTTGCAAACAAGTGATTCAGACCTTCTATTCAGTTGCTTGTCCATTTGTATTGGTGCTGGGGATTTTATTACCTCTCGCAAGAAAAACAGTTCCTCAGCTGCTGTAGAAGATTATCATTCCAAAGGTGTTGGTTAAGCCATGAGAAATTATACTAGCTGAGGATTTAGATACTCAGTGGGGGTTTGGGTGGGGTTTTTTTATTTCCCAACTGAATAAATGAAACTGTTAAAGAAGAGACATAAATGACCATTAGTGAGTAGTAAGAAAATGCTATTATGATTCTTTCATATCTTTTGTTCATTGTGTTGATGGTCCTAAAACTTTTCTGGATATTTTTGTAAATAACCTCAATATTTGCAAAATCTAATTGCTTCTTTAATTACACCAAAAAAAAAAAAAAAATCACTGAGTTTGATGGGCCTTTGACCTACAAATTGCCTAGCTATTTATACCAGAGCGAAGTGGAGGTGAAATGGGACCTCCTTGATCTGGCAACATTTTTGGCTCCACTTTGAACTGGTTTTATTGGAGGTGAATGACCAGACAAGATATTGTCTGTTAGGTATGACTCAGTGAATCCTCTGCCTCTGTCTGCTCTGGAGCAACACAAATGGTTCAAAAGCCTCTATGCTCTGAGAGAAGCTGAGCAGATGTGGGGGGAAAAAAGAAACCACTATGTCTGGGGTGCAGTTTCCTACTTGCTTACACCTCTGTAACTCCACTGAACCCCACGGAGCCACTCCAGAGTAAAAAGCTGGGGGGGATCAGCACCCTTTCTGTGGGTTCAAATGCTTACAGATCCCCTCACTACTGAAAGCATATTGTATAAACAAATCACGGACAGGACACGTGGCAGAGAGGAGGCAGTGGGAGAAAACAGACTAGACTGACAGACAGACAGGGGTCCATAGACAGCCAGACAACAATTATAAATAGCACCCTTTTGAGGGCTGTTTGATGTGTTGCCCAAGGCCAGGTGGAAAATCTTTCCGTTGCTGCCTCTTCAACTAATCGCTTTCCCCTCATTTTTCAATAAAGATTCCAAGTTTGGTCACTTCTTTGGCACATTTGTTTCCCATTAGAATACTTTGTGCTATTTCGCTGTGTTATGCTAGATAATTGCTCTAATAACAAACCAAGGAAAAGCTTTTGAACATTTTAGGAAGTAATTTTTTTCCCTTATGAAAATTCAGCGAACACTGACAGAGATCTGGGGAATAGCTGAGGAAAGTCAAAGAAAGAGAGTGAGAGAAAGGGAAAAAGGAATGTATTGACTTTTACTGATGGTATTTCTGCACTTACATGTAAACCACATGCCAAAAATTTAATTGCAATCCAAGCGAATATTTATATAGCACTTTATCATTTTCAAAGCTTTTTAAAGGGTATTGTTTAAGTGAACCTCGCAGTATCCTGTGATCAGGGACACAAGGTTATTGTCTTCTACTGCTGCTGGAGAAGTTGAGACAAAGTCTTACTTGAATGGCATTGCTAAACTTCACCACTTTCCATGGATTAAGAGCAAGATTGTTTGAAAAGCCTCAGTAATTGTCTAACTCTACTTCCGCTCATAGCAGAGTGAGTTTTAGCAGAGTAGTGCAGGAGAAAACAATTAGAACATGTTTAGTACTTTCAATAAACTCCCCCTCTGTGTTTGCGTTCTGCCAAGATGCCTTTAAGAATTTAGTGTGGTCAAGAGGATAGGGAGATAAATAATATAAACCGAGGAAAGGAGGCTGCAGGCTGATTTACTGAAGCCTCTTTGCTAAATTCTTTCCACTCATAATCTGAAAGAGGTGGAGCTTTTTGTCTGCAATGTCTGTGCATTTCCCATCTTGCAGAGAAAGCTCCAAGTGCACTCAGTGCTCGAAAATTAATTCTGGGATAGAGGATAGAGGTGTCTGAGGTAAGAGACAAACGTTGGTGAGGACGCAGGACACGCGATGTCTCTGCCTTGGCTTGCCATTAGGAGTTGGGTGTGTTTGTGTGAGCTTTCTCCCAGCACTTGGAGCTCCAGTTCCCCAGTTGCAGAGAGGAGGAACGATGGCACTTAAACTCCTTTGCAGAGTGCTTTTAAACCTGGTCTTGAAAAACACAGTGTCAGAGCTGGGTTCAGGAGCTCTCGGCTCCTTCCAGAACGAGCCTGTGCTCTTGTCTTAAAGCAGGATTTTCACTTGTTTATTGTCTTCCTTGTTTCAAGCCAGCTTGATATTTGTGCTGGAAGGGGAAAGGAAATGAGAAAATCATCTTCTGCCAACTTTTGCTTAACTTGACCCCCGTGCTTGCTGCAGATGGCCCAGTTCAGACACCTCCTCTGTTGTAGTCCATACTGATGGCAGAGCCTTAGGTGTGGCCTGTTGAGGCTCTGGATCCCCGTGAACCATGGTGATGCCCTCCTTCCACTGAGCCAACCCTACAGAATCCCCAACACCAGAGCAGGCATTGCCTCTGCTGCCCACAT
Organism: Merops nubicus; assembly: GCF_000691845.1. NCBI lineage: Eukaryota > Metazoa > Chordata > Aves > Coraciiformes > Meropidae > Merops > Merops nubicus. The sequence goes on along the minus strand of NW_008620976.1, from coordinate 115,717 downwards.
CACCACTGCTTTCCCAAGGCTCTTTTGGTGTCTGGTTTTGCTTTCTCCATATTGGCATTGACTTCTTAGAACAGCAGCTGCCAGGTTATGCAAACTTGACCCTGGTCTGATAGAAGAAAGAGGGAGAAGTAACAATGGTCGTCTGTGTCTTCCCCATTTTTCCCCCTTCCTTTCTGGAAAGCTGTTTGGATGTTGCAGGATACATGGCAGGAGGTACACATGCTGAATCTATGCGATTCCAAAGGCGATCCTGTAGGTTTTCAGCCACTTTTCTCTTCTGCAGATTCCTCACTGTGCAACCTCTGCCCGAGCAGCTGACAGTCCTTTGATGACAGCCCCGGAGAGTTAATGAACTAAAAGGACTATGGGTTATCTATTCCCAGAGATTGGGGAGCGTGAATTAAATGGTCTTTTGGAAGATGGGAAATAATTATTCTTCTGCTTCAAAGCCATGTCCAATTGAATGATGTCGCCAGCACGAATCAGCAATCACAATCACTGATGAAGACCCATTAAACAGATTGGGCTGAGTAATGCACAGGAAAAAAATGTCAGAAACATCTTTAATTCTGAGTCTCTCAACCCTACCATGGTCTGTTTTGTTTTTTTGTTTTTTTTTTTTTTTTCCTTTTCTTTTTGAAAGAAACTCTTTAAGTGCCTAGAGCTTTTCTATCTCGGCACTTTAAAGCTGGAATTAGCTAGGAAAGCATTTCTGCACCATCCCTGCTGGAAAAAGCAAAGACTTGAATAGCTAAGTTACTTGGGTATTGTCTGGAATATCTGAAGGGTATTGTTTGGGACATGTGAAGTAAAGAAACCTTTTGGGAAAAGGCTTGGGCAAGACCAGTTGGGAGTTCCTCCACTCCCAGCTCTGGGATATTGTTCTGTGCAGCACTTCCTTCTGGCAGAGGAGCTTCCCCAGGGCCAACGTTTTTGTACACTTCAAGAGAAAGGAGAGTGTTGAATGATCCTTACTGAAAGAAAGACACATTCTTCTGTAGTTTAACTACTGCAAAAGTGACATAATGAAGTCAAACATTAAGGCATGATCATTAGGGGAATTCATTAGAAACGCTTGGCTGTACAGTGAAATCAGTTGGAAGTTATGAACTATAACTCTTCAGTGTTATTGGAGGGAGGAAAATCTTATTACAGTGTTTTGCTTTTTCACCATATGAGCTGTAACTTCAGGGAAGTTGCACCAAAGATAAACTTTCCTGCTTTGTGCAGGTGCCAGGAAAACAGGTCAATACATTGGGCAACAGGTTAATTGACTGGGTGAAGTCCAACATCTCCAGAGCACAGTAAGTTACACAGATGGTGAAAGGAGACTGAGAAAGGCCCATGTTTAGGAATGAAGTTGTGACCTGTGATCAGACCCAGGGTGTACCTAGTCCACTAGTGGGGCTCTTACTAGTTAATCACTGTCTAATCTGCCTCCCTGTTACATCTCATCTTAATCCCTAACAGATCAAACTTGTTATATCTCAGTATTCACAGAACAGGTATGGGAAGGGGCAGTGGCACAGGGGTTTTGCAGAGTTGTAGTGAAAGACAAACGTTGTCTTTGGGCTGTACGAAGTAACAGCCTTGGACTATTTTTGAGGCTGATGCTCTGGCGTTACGTGGAGATGCTGAGGAGTGATAGCAGCCCAGTCTAAAGCATCATCAGACTCTGAGACCCTCAGCACCCAGCTGGGCTTCAGCTGTGGAGATTTGGACAGCAGCAGTGTAGGTGTCTTCCTCTGGGTTGACTTCACTGGCAAAACAGTGAGGCAGTTTATTTTAAAGGAGCCATCCAAAACCGATCATGTGAATTAGGGTCTGGAAATGCCAGTTTCTTTCCATTCATGATAAAGTGGAGCAGAGTTTACTGGCTCAGTTGTAGCAATCCAGCAGCAAATGGAAGACACCTGAACTCAAATCTCAGAACAACATTCCAGTTTTCATCTTCCTTCACTCCCTCAGGTACCTGCAGGTTTCCACCTTTCACAAACCTAAATGAAACTTTGAAAACATGACCTGAGTGGGTATTTGCAGCCTATCTGAAACAAAAGCTTCAACAAATGCAAGCTGTTTTTCTTCCCCTAAAGATAACAGAGATGTGTACCTAGGAGGACTACGTAGGTTCTCCATGGAACTTGGGTTTGCTTTACTTCTAGCCTAGGAAGCAGGAGCAGCCAGGAGGATCTCTACATAGACTTGTCCTTAATACCAGTAGTCTATTGTCTGTGTGCAGCAGGTCTAGCAATGCCATTTCTGTAAAAGCTGGTGAGTATTTCACTGAGCTGAAAGCCAGGGAGGGTTCACCCACCTCTGGTAGTGCAGCTCTGTTACTTTTCTGTTTATGGACAGGGCGCATGTGTTACTCTGTGTCCTGGCTGTTAATGAATTATTAATTGATGCCTATTAGCCAAAATTTATTTAAACAAGAAACAAGATCCACTCATGTCCCGCGTATCTGTGAATCAGCCTTTTCAGATACTCACTGCAGTTTCTAGAGCATTTCAAGGTGGTCTCAGCAGCAGATGCAACATAGCAAGAAAGGGCTTCACAACAGAAATGTTTATAACCTATGAATAAAAAAAATATGAGGAGAGCACAGAAATCATTTGGGGACTTCAAGTCTACACTAGCATAGTGTTGATGGTGGATATACCTGTTGGATCCAAGCCCCATTCTCCTCTGATTTGATATATAGTGGCAGCCCTGGTGTCCTCTACCCGGATGTGGGTACGTTCCAGCTCAATAGCAAGGACGTTTGCACGAGCAGGATGGCAAACAATGCCTGCTTGTTTTGACCGTAGGTTGTTAAAATGCTGCTTTGGAGGTTGTGTCATGATGTTGGAATGTGATTCAGTAGGAAAGAAGCAGAGGTGTTTTAAAGGAGTCTCATGCAGGTCCCTGCTCAGCTGTGTGAGGATAGGAATGAGAAGCTGCAGGGCACTGCATTCGTATTCCATGTGCAGAAACACAGTTCTTCCAACCTCTCCTTGTGGGTCTCTGTTTTCCAAAGCTCTTTAGCATTTCTTTTGCTTTTACTGGGGTTTATCCACTCTTCTCTACCTTTCCCTTAAAAAGTGGTATCAGAAAACTCGATGCTGTAGTTAGCTGAGAACTTATCTCTGCCACAAAGAAATAGTTCTGTGACCTCCAGTGAGTGCAAAGCTCCTGGTAATATGCTGTGAGATTGGTCTTGCTGTAACAATCAGGCAAAAGCCAGGGGCTTTAAAGTGGGGAAAAAATAAATTCCCTGGGAAAAGATCTCTTGAGGGCACCTTAAATCCAAAGGTAACTTCTTCTGCCTCTGAAAACTGAAATGACAATTATTAGAGGTTGGAAGAACATTCTGAAGTAGAAACATTGCGTGCTTGTCCTGTCCTTTAAGCCTTTCCTAGACATTGGCTGTCACAGTTGGGTAAGAGATGACTGTTCATGTGACTTGAGAAATAAAGGAGGCAGGGACACTAGAGAACAAGTGCCTTGTTACACTGCTGACACACTGGGCAGGAGCTTTGTCTTGTGGCCTTCCTACAAATTGAGGTTTTGGAGAAATTTCCTCACCAGTCATCCTGGCTGTGCGTAGCTGGGCTAACGTTCAGTGGGGTTAACAGGGTGCATTCATGAGTATGGTTGGATGGGAAATTTGGAGACTTTGGAAAAATGTCTTGTGCCAGACTGGAGTGAAAATCCTGAACTATGTCATGTGCTGACAGGCTAAATGGGGAAAAAATGTTAAGCCTTGATAGGTTGAATGTTTTGTTTTGTCATCTCTGTGTAAAGCTGAGAAAAACAAAAATCCAAAATGAAATGTTTCAAAACGTAATTAAACTGCAGAGAAAGCTCTTTTGAACAAAAAGCAAATGCTTTTGACTGTTCAAACGACATGTTATGGTTATTTTGGATTTCCACACCCCCATTTTTTTTTCTTTTTCCTTCCTTGGGTCTGGAAATTTAGTGACACCAAACCATTCCTAAAAAAAAAAAAAAAAGGTTTTGGTTTGGATGAATCCAAGTTTTTCAACAACAACATATTTTGTGAGAAAAATCCCTGCTGCTTCTGCTCATCAATAAAGTTGATGAGTTTAACCAGCCTCATGGCTGACTAGGGAAAAAAAAGATCCCCCAGTTAGAGAAGTGGATAAATAACTTGGCACAAAGTCCTCCTCTGTTGACTCAGTTTACTTTGTGGACCCGGGCACGACTGTCGTAATAAATTAAAGCATGACCATTCCCATTTGTCACTTCACCACTTCCTTTTGCTGCCTTCCAGCATGTGGTAAAACCATTAGCTACAACACAGAGAGAAAAGACCAGACGAGGGGAGGAGAATAATGTTAGAATTAAGGGGAGAGAGGAGAAAGGGGAAGACTTGATGGGGTGGAGTGGGGGCATCACTGAAGCAGACACAGTATCAGTTGTATGTTTATGGGGACATAGTCCTATTAAAGTCATCAGGGTTTATAATCTCCCTCTGGAGGAAAAAAAAAAAAAAAAAAAAAACAACCAAGGAGATTGTTCTTCTGGAAGTCTCAAATAATCACCTTCCAAATTCTTAGGGTGGCCCAAAACCTAAGGGTAGAGGGAGACTTCTTTCAGTCACACCCTGTCCCAGTATTTTAATGAGTTCTGTGCTGAACTGCTCAGGTGTAAGATGCTACTCACTGTCTCTTCGGTTCTGCATGGCTTCTCTGTGTTGCTCCTTGCCATCATTTGTGGTAATTTCCTAAAGCTAAAGGAGGATGTGTTCTGGTCAGGCCCCTTGTTGACAAGGTGTGAACAGATTCATGGCCATCCCATCCCACCTGGCTTCACAGGAATCAGCTCAGCCTGAGCGGGCTTTCCGGGAATCCCCCACCAAACTGGAGCCCCTGCAGAAACAGGAGTTTCCAGCTTTGAAACAGAGCAGAGGTCAAATTCAGAAACAGAGAAGTAGGGGGGTGTGTATGTGAGTGAGGTGGGAAGCTCAGAAGAATGTAAGTTTGGGATTTGAAAGCATCGCACTCCTGAATTATGATTATTTATTGTCCTGATAGTGCCTAGAGGCCCCAGCCTCATTGTGCTAAGGACTCCACAGACATATAATGAAGTGACAGTCCCTGTCTTGAAGATGAATGAGGAAAACCTCCCTAAAGGGGCTGGCAACAGGTGTGGCGTGTATCCCTCAAGCTGATGGAGCGTCTTTACGAGGTGTGTATGTGTGTGCAAGTGTTAAGCGAGACAGCACGAGAAGTTGAAAGTTGGATGTCAATTCTCATCTCCTTGGCTCTAAAGATGGGGGTTTATTTTTTTTATTTATTTTTAATTACTTATATTCTCACCTTTCTTCTCCGGTAATGATTATCTACAGGTAAGATAAGAATTAACAAAAAAAGTTGTCACAATTGTGATCTGGATGCTGAAAGATGAGATTCAATAATTCACTCTGTATTTTTAAGTCACTTCTGGTTTGGCTTTTTTTTTTTTTTTTCCAAGTAACTTGGTACCTAGCCCCCAGAGTGTCTCTTTAAAGAGCTAACTTCTTTTATCTCCTAGTGTTTCAGTTTTGCTAACTCTAAGAAAATGAGAAAGCAAGTGGATGACAGAGTTTTTGCAGGAGCAGCAGATTTAATGAACCCTGGTTTCCCCATGAACTTGAATCTTGTGTCTTACAACTCGGACAGCTGGTGACATCTCTGTCCCTGCTGTGTCGCCCACCACACTGGGGCTGGGCAAGGCATAAAGTGTATTGTTTGGAGCTTGTGGGTGCTGTTCATGATGGGGAAGCTGCTAAAATTTCCTACCCTTCAATTGGGAAACTCATTTGAAAGCTCTGCCCGTCTGTCAGATCTGTGCAATGTTGGACCATGAGCCCAGAAGTTACGTGATCAGGAGGTAAATTAGCAAATATGCTGGCAATGTAATCACAGAAGATGTGATTTTGGGGGAGAAGGTGGGCTAGCACTGAAGATCAGTCACAGTAGCCTCCTGGAAACCTTGGGGTAAAAATGGCTAAATATTGAGGAACACTGAGCTTTTTAAGGGTTAATGACACAACTGCTTTAAAGCTTATAAAAGAGATGGGAACAGCTCATTCTGCACCTCAGTGGGACATGGTGGTTCTTGAGTAGTTGAGGGAGAAAGAGGAGCAGGAGACGGTTGTATAAATTTATTTCTTCTGATTCTTAGAACAATCAGCAGCAAGAAGAAATTTAGCTATTCTTAGTTGCATCTAGGGGCTATGCATAATCTTTCCTGCTGAATTATGGAATATGATAGCTTTTATTAAATCCATTACAATTACAGCCTCTCTGCTGCACAGGTTTAGAATATGGAATAAGTAGGGTGCATAATTTCAAATAAATATTTAAGATTTTGATGCGTGATACAGTTTTAGACTTTTAAGAGATAGAATTACATTTAGTTAGGGCTGTTTTCTTTTAATTCGTACAGACTTTCTTATCCAGCAACTTTGTAGTGCTGGATACTTTTTCAAAGAAATCTTTGTACTGAGGAAAAGATTGTGGTTACTGGAGTTTTGCCCAAGATTTTGTCTGTATTAGTGACTTGGGTCTTCACTAAAGCAGCTGGGCATACGAAGTCAGGAAGAGAATTTTTTGGGGGAAGTTGGAACTAATTTTATGCAACTAGAAAAAAGATTAATAAAAATTTTGACAAAAAAAGTAAGAAATACAAAATTGGGACAAATTCTGTACAGCAAAGAGGTGGCAAGTGTGGATTATTCCAGAATTTGGATTTTGTCTCTGCAGAGGACGCAGGAGTAGTGGGAGAACAGGGGATTTGATCATGGTAGTTGACCTGGATCTGCAGCTAGCAGCTGCTGTCAGGTTCATCCGTGGACTGGGCGAGCAGCAGAGTCATCTGGATGAATGTATGAGGGGTGTCTGAATGTGAGGAACTGGAAGCTCCTCTCCTTGGCCTTGGTGCATCTCTGCCCGGGCAGATATGCAGCCATGCAAGAGAGGTGATGCTCCCTAATCAGTACTGGTCTAAGCCTGGCCATGTGTCACTACGAATTTTTCGCTGGTAGCCTTGTCTGTTGAAGCTGACAGCTCTTTGCTGGCTACTCAGAAGCTCCGGGTCATCTAGGTGAAGTCTCTCACTGAAACTTATTCACTGGAGAAATAATGTGGGAGTGCCACTGGCATGGGAGGTTCCAGGCATGCTGGTCCTAGCCTTGGGGTAGTTGCTTCATAAAAGCCACTAGTCATGAGTCTGCTTGGTCCCCAGAGCAGCAAAGGACAATGAGGATGGTGCCAGGAGCTCCCTGAGGAAGCAGGCAGAGGTAGCTCACTGTTTCCCTAGCATGATACCCAGACAATCGACAGTGGAGCTCTTGAGGAGCAGCTATAGCCCCATTGCCTCTTTTTGAAGCAAGGATGGAAATTTCTGAGCAGGAGGGGATCCCCCTCAGTGTGTTTCTGTATTCTCCCTTTGTCTTCCCCACACCTGCTCCCTTTCCCCTTCCGCTCTCCCCACCCGCCCTTCAAGAAGATGCTCTAGGTGTTGGCTTTGACTTGGCTGCCAATGCTCTGCGGAGATGTGTTAATGATGACTGGCAGCTTTTAAAAGCGCTGTTTCAACACCTTGCTGTCACCACACCTCATACTTCAGCAGCTTAGCACATGTTCCAAGGTGTTTAAAGAGCTTCCCGTGCAGCCCTTTTCCAGGCACCAGCCTCTTGCCAGGAGCAGTAGCAGCTCCTGACCGCACTTTTCTGGCTGCGACCTTGTTAGTATTTGCCTACGACATGTAAATGAGCAGCAGGGTTTTTAGCTAACGAAACGTGTAACGTTTTCCATTGTGTGGAAGGCTCAGAGCTGACAAGACCGGAGCCTGTGTTCCAAAGTCTAAAGCAGTTGGCAGGTTTCTCAGTACCAGTTTTTTTATGCCCCCGAGTGGGTTAGGGAGCGGAAAAGGGGGTGGAGAGGGGAGGAGAGGGAGGGGGGTGTGTGGCTGGATGATGGGGGGAGAGTTGGCGGGAGAGAAGGGCCATTTGCAAGCCACCAGCTTTGAATGTAACTCGCATGGGCCTTGTGGTGGTGCTGAAGGGCCTGTTGTACTCGTTTGATTGACTCTAGGCTTAATGCTGCTTGCCACTTACCAGCACTTGTCTTTGCTCATTAGCAGGGGGATTGTGGGCAAATATTTAGATATTCAAGAGAGGAAATGTTAATCTTTGCAGCGTTCAGTGAATATTTAAATGAGGCAGCAGGCAGTTTTGCTCTGTGTTTGACCTAGGCTTGCAGTGCTGAGGAAACGCTTGAGTCTTGGGATGAATTTATAGTCTAGCACCTCTCTGCTATTGGGGTTCAAGTCAGGCAGAGAGGTTCAGACCCAGTACAGTCAGGCTGGGCAAGCCCTGCTAAAGAGGAATGGTGCAGGAGCTTTGATCTGGCCTGTTTTAGGCACAGAGAAGTACAATCCACGTGAACTTGGAATGATATTGACTGTGTTGTAGACTCTCAGCTCCATAGGTAGGCCTCACAGTGAAGGCTGAAGATAGTGTTGACTGGTGATTGCTGCTAGGCTGGTCACTCAGGACGTTCCTTTCAAGAGAAGGTGAGAAAAAATACAGACATCCTCTTGAGGTTGGGACAGGCAGGTCTCCCAAATAAAAGTATGAATTAGGAACTTAACATATTTGGGGCATGAACATGGTATTCATGCTGGTGTCCTGATGTCTGTCTTACCAACCTGGTGGATGATGGGTTGACTGCCTGTCTCCTTAGATTATGAAATGGACTCAGGTGACTTAGTCTGCACTGACAAACTTGAAGCAGGTAAAGAGAAGTGTCTTGTATCACGTGTTAATACCCAGAACTTCTCTCTGAATTTACTTACTTTGGGTTTGTGTCTCGTTTCATTACTACCTTTTTGAAGTATTCTAGACAACAAACATGGAAGCAGCAAAATCTCACTTGAGAATGTTCTAACTCTGTAGGGAATAACTATTGAAATAGCAATTCCTAACATCTGCACTTGAATCTGGATTATTTTGCATCAGAACAAGATCAAGAATGTTTTCTGTAGGATGTATATCCTGTTTGAATTTTGGGTATTTAACATCTACAATAGCTTCTTAGAGAAAAGTTCTAACTAGGAATTACTTGTAGGAATAATTTCAGTGGATAAGGTTAAAAGACAAATGTATCTGTATACATCATAATAGATGAAGGGCCAAGGGAAGTAAATCAGGCAGCTGCCTATTTGGGCCACGATTTAAGGGAGCATAACCCAAAATGAGCATGAGACTGGCTTTACAAAGTGAAGGAGTAAGTAAGTTGAAGCCACATTTAGCCAGGTGCTGAACACCCACCTTGATCCCAAAGCAATTCTCTGGATCAGAACCTCTGTGTTCAAGGCAATTCAGTTAACCTGAAATTATTCTCATTTTATTTGGTTGATTTACATCAAAATCACCTGAAAAATTATTTACTTATTCCTAAATACAGTGACTGGCTATATCCTGACAGGACGAACTGCAAAACATTTCTATGGATTTTCTTGTCGACAGAGTTCCTCATCAATGTTTCTTTGTGTTTTGTGTCTCTTGTATTCCAGTAGCTGCTAGTCAATTAAATATTTCTCCAGTAAATTTGAGGCTTAGAGAATCACTTGGGAGTTGTAGAGCTATTCTAGTGGAAATTAAAAGCCACTTACTGTAGGTTTCGGCACATCTGACAGTTCCACCCTGTGTGTTGTTCCTCCATTCAGAGCTGTGTACCTGGATCTCTTCCTGGACTTCCTTTGGTGGTTTTGCTTTTGTCTCTATTACTCCTCTTCTTTTTGTCATACTGTTGCTTTGGGGAATTTTGGGGAGGACAGCTAGTTCTTCATTCAAGGCAGAGGGTCAGCAATGCAAACCATGGGTTTATAGCACGTGGGTCAGCTAGCTGCTGGAAATAAGAACCAGCAGATATATTTCACTGAAGCCAGCTTGTGAGCCAGCAGATAGCAGTGACTTGAGTCACAGACACAGCTTTTAATCGTGCCACTGTGCTCAAACTGGCAAGCTGGTGGTGGCAGGCAGAACCTCCCATGTTTATACCATCTGGTTTCACTAGTCCTGGCTTTTTTATCTTGTTGGTGCCAGATTGGCAGAGGTTTTTCCATGCATACAGTAAACAGTTGTGTTTAATTTTTGAAATGCCCTCTCTGAGCTTGCTCTCATTGTCAGACTTTTGTGTTGCTGTTCCTCCTGACTAACCCTGGCATTGCATTCTGAAAACTCTGGCTCCTAGCTCTCTGCAGATATAGGGCACTTGCTGCTCTAGGGAGTAATGCAGTAATGGGAGAGAGCATCAGAGAGTCTCCTGCAGTCAGATTTGTCATCTGCACTCGAGTGCATCACACCCAGCAAAGTCAAATCCCTGGTACCGCTTCTTCCACTGATACTCCCTTGTCAGAGCTCTTCCTCCTCCTCTGTCACCTCTGCTTGGTGCCCAGTATGAGCAGAATGGTGGGAGTGGGGAAAAACATTAAAATAAACCTAGCCAAGCCTAACCCCAGATTCCCACCTGTAGAGAGCAGGTCCTTTGCAGGGAGCATCCTGTCTTTACACTCTCTGAGGGTTGTTCTCCAGCTGGTGTTTTAAGTCACCTGATTCTGAAATTATGTTAGGTGTAGGAAACTAAAAGCATGTTTAACTGGGGCTTGTGCCAAAGATGCAGAATAATGTATCTCTAGGTGGAAACAGGCTCCGTGCCTCCGTCCATCATCGCCTCTTCCTCTGGAGCTTCTGACTTGGTAGATGTCTGGAGAATAGGTGACCAACCTGTTGGCTTTTGCCCCTCAAAGGGGCAAAGAAGCAGCAATAGTCCTGCTAACAGGGCAAGTCAGAGAGCTGTAGGATTTCATACAGAAAGGCTAATGGGGATTGGAATTTAAACACTGCAGCTCTTTTCTGTGTTTTTCCCTCCAGCTGAAGGTGTGTGTTGGAGTTGCCTGTGCCAGAATGAACAGCTTGGTTCAGAAAACGGACAGGCCTCTGCCCGCTCGTGGGGCAGACCACAGAAATCTTCTTCTCTGTCACTTGTTCAGTTCTACCCGTGATGATTAAAAGATAAATGGAGTTCTCTAATATTTTTTAGAAGCTGGTATGAAACATATCCACAGATTTCGTTGCTGATACCTGAAGATGCTTGTCTGATGAAAAATTGTCAGAATTATTGATTTGGATGGGCTGCAACATGCACTAGGACAGGTTCAACAGAAGGGCCAGTGTCACTTTGGCTTGACGACCTATTTACAGAGGTAGGGATGTATTCTGTACTGGTGCAGCTATCCTTCAAAAAGGAGTTTATGTCAAAGAGAAGCAATTCCCTATGCTCTCTTTAGCCCTCACTGCTGACTTCCTAGCAGGAATTCTTACACTGACTTGTACCTGGCAGTGGATTTTACTCTACATGGAGGAGGGCTCCTGACCCCAGGATTGTTCCTCTCCTGTTCTTTCACTATATTATGGTGTTGTTTGTTCATTGATTTTGGGGGGTGTGGTTGTGGTGTTTTGGTTTTTCTTCATGTTTTCAGAAGAGAAAATAATAATAATTAAGAAAAAACCCTTCCCTTCATCCCCAACCGAAACCAGCAAGCAAGCAGGCACTTTGTGATTCTTGATTGCATGTGGCAGGAAGAAAGTATTTAATTCATTTTCCAGTGTGAGCCATTGTGAACTTGAAAAGGACGTTGTCAAGTAATTTGATTTTCCCACAGTGTTGCAACCTAACAAGGAGTGTCTTTTTGGTGTGGTATATGCCAAGCTCCAGAAAGGAAAATGCTCCAGAAGCAGTGCCAGCTGGCTGTGGTCCCAAACTCCATTTCCAAAGCCAAGGTAATGGCATCAGCAAGGCTGGCATGAAAAGGGAAAAAAAACAAAACAATCTCAGTGCCTTGACTGCAGATTCCCTTTGGAACAGCTTCCACGTGAGGCAGGGAGAGGAGGGGAGGAGGTGGGAGAAAAAAGTAAATAAATGTCTGCCCAAGTAAAAAGTGTTGAAAAAAAATGTCCAGTGAAGCAAGCTGTTGATGAAATGTGCAGTTCTATGGAAATCAAAAGACTCTGGGGAACTGTCTGTCTAGGGGGGATATTTCAGCCGGCAAGAGCTGAATCCTTAATTTTTACAGCAAAATGATCAACATCGACAGAGTTGACACAAGGTGTTTTGATAATGATTCCATTTCAGTTTTTTTTATGACAAGGTAAATTTCTAATTCTGAGGTGTACATATTTCATTCATATGTACTATATTTATTATTAAGTCAATATTAAATCCAATAAAAATATAACTGTTGATTATCAAAACAAACCATTTAAACTGTACCAAACAAGCTGTTATTCCCCTGGGATTGTTGGATTTGGGTAATTACGACTTTTTGGGTTCATATTCTGATTCAGTGCAGTTAAGGATTCCTTGGTTACGGAAATTCCTACAGAAACTGCTTCTGGACCTGTTTAATCAAGGTGTGCATTTTAAACGTGGAGACACAGTTTTGTCTTTCAGTGTGTTTTGGAACGGCAGGAGGACCTACATAAATTTATGTATAAAACATTTGGGTTTTAACACGTGCCTGAACTGATGTTCCCTGTTGAGCAACAGGCACGTTTGTGGGGCTACAGTCCTCTTAGGTTGTGCCTGAGAGAATTACTAAATGGGAGAGGTTTTCATCCTGCTCTCCAGGAGTGCAAGTGAAATCAGCTCACAACTATCTGCATCTATCTGTTCAGGTTTGTCTGGTAGCAGGATTGGCTCAAGGGATTTCCAGGTGGTTTGAGAAGTTGGGGGGACTCACGGGTGCTGCTTTGATGCCACGGCTTGCTGTTCTTAAAGTCTTTCTGATAAAAGACAAGAAAAGAATCCTGATGGGTGTTCACAGGCTGTGATAAAAGCCCAAAGGCTGCACAACCATCCAAGCTGTGACTGGTAAAACCTTCCCTTGTGTTTCTGCCTCCCACACCAGCCAGGATTGTTCTGCCATTATTAATCTGTATTCCATTCATGGCAAAGAAACAAAATATAGGTAGAACCAGAGCTGTATGTACATCACCTTCTCTTTGAGCAGGGAAAGATCAGTATAGAGTGCAACAAGGGGCTTGTTTAGATCCACCACTCTCTTCAGCCACTGTGTCAGCAATAACAGATGAGTTTTATCCTTCATTATATGTATATTATGAGTTACTGTGTTGCATGTTAGGAGTTTTATTTTTTGTTACATGTTGTTGGGCAGAAGCTGGGGGGGTTAATGCATGCTGGAACATCATGCATAGCATGACACTGCATAGGAGGTGTTGGGACTGGGTAGATACTGGGTTTATTCCTGGCCCAAGAGTGATTTTTGTAACTCTTTTTGTTCTGTATGTTAGGCCATTTCCTTCCTCACTGAGAACATTGGGCAGTGGTGCTTTCATGGCTTGTAATGCCTTTCATGCATTGCAAGGCTGATGTGATGTGTGTTTGTGAAGTGTTCCTCAGATGTCAGACTTCTGTAGAAGTTCAAACTGCTGTGTTGTGCCATGACTCTGTCCTCCTCATTTTGTCCGGCTGAATGTTCATTGGATGCAGAAATGTTGGTATTTGTCTTCAGCTGGAGACTCTCGAGTCAGTGCAGTGGCTCAGAGCTGGTCTTTACAAGGCAAAGAAGTTGTGAAATGTTTTCCCTTCGAAAAGTCTGTCTCACAGCCCAGGCAGTGTCAATACAAGGCTTTGGAATGTTAAGTGGTTTAATTCCAAGTTTTTCTGGGGTTGTGATTGAATTTCAAAAATAATACAGAACTGGTCGCCCCAGAGATCACTAATGCTTAGTTTTATTTCTGAGTGGCCAGTAACAAACACTTCAGAAACTGATGGAAGAGTGAATTCTGCAGCAGTGAGCATCCCAGTTAAACCAAGTCTTGTGTGGGAGAGGTTTTGTTATTATGTTTTGAATTTTCTAAACGAATCCAGTGGTGCTGGCCTGGTTGTGGTTAGATGTGTTTCCAGTAGATAGGTGAGATTACAGTGTTGGATACTGAAGGCATCAACACTGTTAGCTGCAAAAGAAAAAAGTTATCTGCTAGGCTTTAGAAATACTGTGTAACTAGGGATCTAGTAATACAAATACAGGAGAAATAAACATTCCTAGAGGAAAAAGTGGCAAAATAATTGAAACACCTCTCTATTAGTGTTAGAATGGTTAATATAGCTCAATATTTAGTTAACTTCACCCTCTGAATATGGAAATTTAACTTTGTGAGGGTGGAACTGCTGTCATTTTGTCTGGATAATTTGCTAGGGATAGTAATACATGTGAAGGATGGAAGGTGTCCCAAAACTCCTTAAGCTTCTCTGAGGCAGGAGGCACATTAACAAGATAAAAAGTCATCTTTTTAAAATCACTAGAGGAGGAAGGGAAGCAGTCAAAGAGAAAAGGAAAACTTGAGAGCAGCTAAATATTGTATTACTCCATCTTTCTTCTTTTGCAGTAAGTGCTGGCAAAGGTTACTGCTGCAACTCTTTTCAGCTAATAAAGGTGAGACACTTGGGTGTTAAGAAGTGGTACTGTGGATGGATTAAATGGATCACATCCAAGAGCTCTGGAGGAAGAAAAGGTCCAAGGTGTGATTTAAACATCCTCTATGTGGTTTGCTTAGTTTTTTTTTTTCTAGCTCTTTGACCAATATTCGAGATTATAATTTCTAAAAGTTTTGGTTTGGGGTTGTTTGCTTTCATTTTTGGCAAGTTATTTTTTGCAGAGAAGAGAAGGCAGGATTGGGATGACAACCCCACTGAGCTGTACAATTAAGTGCTGCATGTCAGCTCAGAAATTATAGACTCCTGGGCTGTATTTCAGTACCTGGTAACTACAAATGGCTTTGTGGTCTGAAAGACATTGATGTTTGCTTCAGAGGTAGCAGATATTGGCAGATGCCCAATAAAAGGCAGAACAGTTTTATCATCTGTCAAGGAGACAGGATGGTGGGTTCAGAACTACTGCCTTGTTTTATAATGTAAATACCTGTGTCTGTTAATTCTGTTCTTAATTGGCTGTATCAGTCTGGGTTTGTTGCTCTCGTTTGATGCTGTGTTTTATCTGCAATTGGCTATTTACTTTTGGGGTTTTTTTTTTGAAAGGGAAAGATGTAAGAGCAGCTCTTGGAGTCAGTCTTTATTGACTGGCTGTGCAGTTCCTGGTTACCCTGACCCATGTCAAGAGATTGTGCCCAGGCAATAATTAGTCTGTCACAGAACCTCCAGTGTGAATCTGCTGATCTCACAGATATCCCACAGCAGCTTCCTTTGCTCTCAAGGGAGGTGAGCAGAGAGGAAGAACAAACAAGACTTCTCTGCTCTTCTCTCAGGCCACCCAAATCTGTTCTCAATGTTTGTAAAATAGAGCCTGACATTTCATTTCTGCTGAGATTTTGTTTAGGATCAGATGTGCACTGAGCCCCTGCTCAAGAGCGAGCACGTGCAGAAGGACCAACTAGTCATCTCTTCTCTCCTTTGATGACAGCGAGTTCAGCGTGGTTGGCTCTGATCTACCTGGGTTTTGGGGTGAGGAGGCTCCAGCCCTTTTACCTTGGCAGCTAAAGGGGGATGGCTCCCTGCCACAATTCATACTGAGGGCTGGGATTGAGGTGTGGTGTTTCTCACCCGGTGTGTCACTAGTCTTTAAAGACCACGGAGTGATGCAACCTCTTGCAACGTTCAGGTCTTAGAAGATAGCATCAGGACAAACTGAGATGTCAGAAATCAGGCCCCAACAGGCAACAAGCAATCTTGATCATCTCCTGAAATGCAGTTCATTGTGTGCCTACAAACACACCCTGTTAATGAGTACATAGCATTCAAAATTTCAGCTTTTACAAATACTTGCAAACTGACCCTGAAATGTGTCTCAATCCAATTAAAAATGATCTTGGGTCTCTGATGAACTGTTCACAGCTGGGAGTGGATCCACCTACAGATTTAGGTGTAAAAATACCACATCTCCAAGAACTAACTCAGAAATACTCATGACCCTCACACTAAATGTCATTGTTTCTTTCCCTTGATGTTTTTACTCTCCTTTTATGACACTCACTTGGGATTTGAGGATCCTAATCCCAGAAAGTGAGCAGCAACTGTGCTGGAGTGCAGTTGGAGGGAGTTGGAGCGATGGCTGGCGTTGCCCAAGGACCACTGGGTAGCCACGTTTGGCACAGCATCTGGCACAACATCTGGCACAGCAAACTGAACTGCCCTATGGGTCAGGACACGCTTGGCCAGGCCTGTGACTCTTTTCTGGACATTCACCAGCCCTGTCTCCATCTACCCCTGCATTACCACATTCCTTTCTCTTTTCATGCTAACATCTTCCTGTGTCTGTCTGTCTCTCCCTACCCTCAAACCTCTGTCTGTCTATTCCAGACATCACTATAGTGTGTGCATTTTTTTTTCTGTTTTTTTTTTTTTTTTTCCTTTCCCACCCCCCTTTCCATCACGCCTCCTTCCCTGCTTTCCTTCATCAACCCAGTTCTCCTCTTCCCTGCCTCTCTCACCATTTGAGCACATTACTCCCATTAAAGCTAATGGGTTTTACCTGCTAATGGGAGAACTGTTCTCTTCTGTCCTTTGCTCTTTGGCAGCCCCCAAACTTTGCTATTTCCTGTCATGTTTGAGAAGTCTGGAAACTCCTTGGCAAGCACTGGAGCAGCTCAGGACTCCTGCTTGCATTGTGTATTTGAGGGAATAGTCATATTCCCTCTTTTGATCACAACACCTACACATTTTCACAGTTAGGTCCTGTAAGCCTTGCAGAAGTTTTACTAAATGTCTAGCTACAAAGAGAATTTTATGAGCCATATTACAGGAATGAAGCAGCTTTTATTAGGGAGGAATGTGTCGGGGTATCTGTGCAGTTAAGGTTTCCCAGCTGTCTGATGTCACTGGAGGAATGCACACCGCATCCTATTTTTCAGTGGATGTAAGACAAGGCTCTCACCACCCTGGCTAAGTTTAGTCCCCTGTTTATTGGGGAAAGCTGCAACCTGTAAGCCACAGGCAACCTACAGCATCACAAGTTCATCATTTCATGGCTGCCCCCTCTGCAGAAAGGCATTAACATCCTTTGTTTTCATCAAAGCTTTCCAGTGTTTTGGAAGTGATACCTCAGGCTGGCAGATGCACAATAAAACTCACTGTAAGCAGTCCTGGCAATGTGGCATCTTTGGCGTGGGTTTTCTAGTGGCTTTTAGTTGTGCCAAAGGGTTGGAAAGCCTAGAGGAGACATCTGAAGACTGGGCTATGGGTCAGAGAGGCGCTGAGATTGCCACCATGTGAGGACCAGACGTTCCAGGCTCTGCTTGACAAGCAGCTGTAGGAAGCAGGTGAAATTTAATGTCATTTTACAGCAAGGCCAGTGCAGGGGGTAAGTCCACTGGGTAAGAACTAGCCTGGCATTTAGATGATTATGGTATCATGCTTTAGGCTGGAATGGACCTTGAAGATCATCTTGTTCCAACCTCCCTGCCATGGGCAGGGACAGCTCCTACTAGAGCAGGTTGCTCAAAGTCCTGTCCAAGGTGGCCTTGAACACCTCCAGTGATGTAGCACCCACAACTTCCCCAGGAAACCTATGCCAGTGTCTCACCACCCTCACACTGAAGAGCTTTTTCCTCATTTCTAATTTAAATCTCCCCTCTTCCTGTTTAAAATCATTACCTCTCATCCTATCACTACATGCCCTTGTAAAAAGTCCTTTCCCAGCTTTCTTGTAGGCCCCCTTTGGATACTGGAAGGATGCAAGAAGGTCTCCCTGGAGCCTTCTCTTCTCCAGGCTGAACAACCCCGACTCTCTCAGCCTGTCCTCACAGGAGAGCTGCTCCAGCCCTTGGATGGACTTTATGGCCCTCCTCTGGACCTGCTCCAACAGGGCCATGTACTTCTTGTGTGGGGGACTCCAGAACTGGATGCAATATTCCAGGTGGGGTCTCACCAGAGTGGAGCAGAGGGGTAGAATCACTTCCCTCAACCTTCTCTCCTCTGCAACTTCCAGTTTCTTCAAATAATTTTGACAGCAAATTAGCAACGAGCATATTTATTTGAAGGAGGAAAAACATACCTGATCCTCCTTGCTTCCCTTATTCCTGCATCTTATGAAGGCTGAACAAGTTTTGTGGTTTTTAAAATACCTTCTTAAAGAAGAAGCCCTGGTGAGACAGTGTGTACTGGTACTGGGAGACTGAAAGTCGTGGTGGTTACTCCAGAAACATCACATCAGACAGACACCAGATGATAGTAAAGTCTCCAAAGAAAGGAAGAGAGAGAAGGAAAGAAAAAAAGCCACTCCATTTCCCAACTGCCTTTGAATTCAGAAGACAGCAAAAGGGTTTTGTTTGTTTGAGAAAAGAGAGAGACCAGCTTTAACAACATCTCTGAATGTGAAAATATGTTTCTGTGTTGATTTATTTATTTTTTTAAAAAACTCTTTTATAGGATATATTTTTATGGACTTTTGGCTTTCTTTATTTACATATATTATAACCTCCCTACTGAGTAAACAAGAGATACCCAGCTAAGCAAACAAGCCTGCGGGTGATGAGAGAGGGAGAGAGAAAGGAGAAGAATAGCAGGAGGGAGAGGAAAAGAGAGGTGGCAATAGGAAAAGGGTAAACAGACAAGCACTAATTAAGGCCTTCATCACAAGCAGGGAGATGTGCTAGGCTGACAGTCAGTCAAGCAGATAAGGGGAGATGAGTTAAAATCTAGCCCCAGGTTTTGAAGGCCCCAGGGCCCTGGCAGACAAGAGCACAGTGAACGAACAGGAAGCCACTGAAAGGTCATTTGCATGAAATGATGTTCAGGATCTTTGCCTTTGTTGTTGCCCTGATGGCTTTAACCCGTTCCTGGCCCAGAAAAAAACACGGAGATAAGACACTTGAAGCCAATCTGTGTAAGTGGCTTGAAGGCTTCTATTGGTGGCCTTTAAGGGAGCAGTTCTCCAGGCTTCATGGGAGGAGAGGCAGCTTCCATTTCCCACCAAAAGAAAGGGGAGCTGAAATTCCTTGGCAAATGATGTGATCACTTTCTAGCAGAGCATAAACAGAGAAATCATCAGAATGGGAAACTCCAGCCACGGAACGAGCCCCAGGCTCGCCAGGTTGAGGGAAGATGCAATGACCTGCATTGGTCAAAGGCCATCAGGTATTGGAGACTTTGAGTTTTGTTTTTCTTTCCAAGAGCTCTGGGCACAAGTCGTAGGAGTTTCCATTATGGAGCAATGTCAGAATCTGTTGTCACTTGCCCTTGCTGTGGTGTCACAAACATATCATGACCATCAGGAGCATTGTGCAGGTGGCTCTTGTCTGCCCCTTCATCTGGAATTGAAAATAGATCCAAATTTTTAGTGTTTCTGAAAGAACGGGCAAATAGTAGTTGCAATCTCTTCTCCCTGAGCTACTTTAGGAAACAAGATCTTGCTTAGATCTCCAAGGGAATTCTGACACTATAATTATTATTATATGTTTTCAATGTGCTTGGGCATTTAGGCAGATTGTAATTCCTAGTGACATG